>NC_088132.1:21544302-21654302 GCF_036370855.1 Dromaius novaehollandiae
TCTTTTATTTATGTATTTTTTAAAAAATTGCTTCTTCAACATTTTCAGAAAACAAAACCATGGGATTTTTGCAGAATATTCTGCTAACAGAACATATACACTATCCTTTCAACTTATGTACAGGAGAGAGAAGAATTCCAGTAAGTGTGAAACAGATAAAACTTTTTTCCATGGCCAGAATGGAGCATGATTATATATAACCGCTTATTAAAAAAAGAGAAACAGAGAGAGAGAGAGAAAGAAAGAGGAGGGAAAAAAAAGAAAAAAATGTTATTGGTTTTCTCAGAAGGATTTTCTTTTATACATAGCTTTATCCTATAATTTTGTCCCTGTTGGGCACACTGCCTAAATTTAAACACAAACAGTCAAGCAATGAAGAAACATTAACACATTTACTGTGAACAAAAACTCCCAGTTGTACAGTGAAATTTTAATACATTTCAACTTATCTCTTTTACTAATGGGGAGAGTACAAACCCTGCAGGAATTCGCTCTGCAAACTGGTAATTACAGTAGACTCACTTTTTTATAATGCATATGTATAGTCAGACACAAGAACCATAGCTGCCCTTTTGATGTAGGTTACAATAGAAATGTTTTTAAAAAATTATGAAAATCTACAGCAATTCTGAAGGAATGCATTATTTCATGGGAAGTTGTCCTTTAGCTATACTTGAGAACACAAATATATATAATACATAATACAATATAACATAATATACTTTTTTTTTGCTTTTATAAACTAAATCACAAGCTTTATCAGCCTGTTCTTTTTATTCATGTCTTTTTTTTTTCCCAATGTACGGAATAAATCTGCCCCTACTGGTACGTAGCTGGAGTCTCCATCCCACAGTGTCATGTACGAGCTCAGGAAAATGTTTTTCTTTTCCCAGGCCTCTTCCTCTGCACAACCTTCAAATTTAAATAGTTTTGATCTTCAAATTTATGTCTCATTAAATCATTATAACACATATTTAAGAGCAGCACTATTTCAATCACATAGATTTATAACATACAATGTCCAACTTTGCTCAGATAGGACATGCAGTGTCTGGCAGAGCACGTTTGAAGCGTACACGAAGACATCTTTAATTTAATCTGAGAGGGAGTGGAATCAGAGTGTAATCTACTGTCACATGTAGGGACAATATTTGTCTTTAATATAATAATGACAAGGCAGAGATATATGTTAACTAAAAAAAAGAACAAAGTACAAGACAAGTGAGGGCCTGAAAAAATATTTTCAGTTCTTTTATGCTGTACACCAGTCTTTATAGAATGCTTATCACCATACCACTTTATTCTTCAAATACTTTGTAACCTCATTGTTTACATAAACTCACATATATGGTCTTCTTTGTAAAGATAGAAAAAATTCTTCTCGCCTAATTCAATATATAATTAAATCATTATGATGTCCTCTAAGTACAACACAGAAAAATAATATCAGAGCTCCAGTTTCTGAAAAGTTTTTGTATTCTAACAGGTTTGCTAATATACACATCATCAAAATAGCCAGAAGAGCCAGTTACATATTTAGCAATTAATTTTAAAACTGATTTGTCAGTAGAGTTTATATTTATCTAGTATACCAATGAGCCAAATGCTGCATATTCACCAGTTTGCAATGCCTAGCATCATAGAAATTAAAACTGTTCATCTCTGGTAAGCAGCTCTCCTGCGTTATGTTGAGTAGACAGTAATGCAAAAGATTTGCCAGTTTGTTTTACTACACAATTGCGTGTACACAGTTCAAAGGAGTCACAACTAAAATCACTAGATTCACAGGCTTCATTCCCAAACAGAAAAAGTTGGTATTAGGAAGAAACAGTATAAATCAGTGTCAGTGATTCCTACCAGACAATCACCACTGGGGAGTCAATAGCATAATGAAAACTGTGTAAAAGCAGTGATGGCAAGGCCTTTCTTATGAGACCTTGAAAGATGCTTTCCATGGGGACATTATTAGAACCCTTGAAATTTTACGTGAGTTTAAAATTTTCACTTTCCTCATTGCTGGCCACTAGCTCTCTCTTAGATGTCATCCTCTTCTCCAGAGATGGTTGCCTTTTAGCAATGAAATTATTCTTTTATATATGAGTTGTTAATCACTGGAATCAATTCTTCCCAATTTTTTTTTTTTTATTGAAAAAAAAGCTGGGTTTGACTAAACTTGAAAAGACTGCTTCCCATTTGAAATCAGGGATTTTGGTACAAAGTGAACATGAGAATGTGCTACATCAGTGTTGCTAACAAAAGGCACTGCACTTAATGTGCATGTGCGTTTTAAGTGTTTTATTCATTCCTACGAGAAAATGAATTCTATAAAATGCTAGAAAGGAAGAGAGTGAGAAATATGTGTGCCAGCAGCTCTAAAAGCATAAACATTCCTCACTGTATCACAAAATTCATTTCCACAGAATAGAAGATAAATGCTGTATCACTTATGGCTCTGGCTGATGCAATAAGTATGTGCTTAGTCAGCAAGTCTCTATTGAAAGCATATGGGAGGTAACACAAGCTCATCCTCTAAAATTACCTTCATTACTTTGCATCCTAATTAAGGCAACAACCTTGTCACAGTGGTTTCTGTCTGTCTCGGGGTGGGCAGAGGAGTTATGCAGAAGCTGGGTCTGGATCTCCCAATGCATATGCTTCCTGCAACTTCACTATATTTCTAGATTTCAGACCCAGTGTGGGGACAAACAAGAGAAAATATATCCCAGACTAAGACTCTTCCTGGGTACAAGGCATCAGATCTAGTCACATTTCTGAATGACAGAAACAATATATTTGCAATGAATATCCTGCAACAGAGCTGCTTTCCTCCTCCGCAGTTACCACTTTCCTTTAATTCCCAAGGATCCACAGAAGCTCTAACCCCCCTGGAAAAGCTACTGCTCCATTTTATACATTGGCACATAAAAAAGTAAATAATGCTTATTTTTAACAAATTTTAACCAAAAATGAAGATACTACAATCAGTTATACTAAATAGGTGTAAAATGAATATATGTAAGGCAATTGGGTTTACAGCTTTTATGTAACAAAAGCATTCCAGATCATTCATGATGGTCCTCATTACTTGTTTATTGAACTCTCCCAAATTTTTAGTGCTCATTTTAATTCAGGACTCAATTTCAGAAAGATTCCTTTTAATGACTACTAAGAGCACTCTGCATACATGACTTTGATATATGCACATGTTGCTTTGGATCCTGGTGTTGAGTAACTTTCTTCTTCTTTGCTGCTCTTTATGTTTACAAAGTTATGTGCAATATTTGGTTGTGCACATACAGAAGACAAAGGAAGCAAATCAGGCCCCAGACGCCTGGAGTTCAAGGACATGCTGTTCAGGATGTCATGAGTTCTCCACAACTGTAACAGCGTAATGCAAAGCGCTGACAGTGACGCTAGAGTCGATTTGGTTGGTTTTACATGTCCTTGCAGAAAGCACGCGTTTCCGGTAAAAAAAAAAAAAAAAACAATGCTAATCCAAAACCCAAAACTAAAGGAATCCAGTGGCTCGAACCGTGCATGTCAAACCCTGTTTGAGAGGCTGACTTTTAAGGCAATCTGTTTCAAGGGAGATTAGGTACCCCCGAGCTGAGGGACCACGGAGGACCGGGGCACTCGTGGCGTCCAGGTGAGCCCTGCGCCTGTGGGGCGAGACCTGGGTCCCCGCTGTGACTCCCTCGCGATCGTGCCCATCACGGACCCCAAACACCTACTCCTCCGCAAACCGCACTGGCAAGGGAGGGAGGCAGAGAGGGGGCAGTGTCGGAGGGAGAATGCAAAACAATTCTTTGGAGACGGTTTCTTTCCTGGCTGTTTATTTGCTAACTGACGGCTGTCTGAACACTCTTTATCTATTTAGAATATAAGAAGCAGTCCCCGTGGAGCAAGGCATTTGAAGCACAACGCTGGGGAGAAGACCAACAAAACGTGTGAAGCTTACTGCATGGTAGCACTGATTTTTACATGTGTCACAGCCCTATAAATATCACTGCCTCTTGTGCTCTACCTGCATATTTATTGCTGGGTTAGGAGAGAAAGCTTCAGTGCAGCAATCATTTCTATAAGTGAATACAGCATGCATTCATTTTAACAATATCCTGAGATTAAAACTTCCATGTAATCAAATTGTTAGTTGTTTAGACATTTGTAGCCAGCCAATTAACACAGCTTTTGTCGCAGTAATTTCTCTCTAAGCAGCATCTTTAGCTGGGGATTCAAGAGCCGTTACATCCCTCAGTCCTGACCCCGTGAATTTAAAAGTGGTCTTTTGCATAGTTCACAGTAAGTGTAGCTGAATTAGGCCAAATGACTGCCAAATTGTTTTTGAAAGACCAATATGCCCTCTTCTGGTTTTGCATTTAAGGGGGGAGAAAGACAACAGGTGACTCACTGGGAAAGCATTTTCATATAGACTAACAGGAGCATTTGTGTTTAAATGCAGAACTTTTTTTTCCCCTAATCTTTTATCTTATAATAGCTTACTTTCACAAACATTTATTTAAAATCGGTGAAGGAGAACTCAGAAGCCAGACTACGCCTGAGAGAAAACCAGAGGTCTAATAACACAATTCGGTTTTGTTTGGATTTTCCATTGCTTTTGGTTTTATGAAGCGACGAGCTGTCACAGGTTTGACTTTGATACTATCCCCTTCGCTCACACTGCTACGTGAATTTATACCTTGAAATTTGTGCTAAAATATTAGCTCTGGACCCTGAAATCATATTTATCCACAAATCAAGGACAGATAAGGCAATGGCAATTATGGCTTCCCTGCAATAAGCTGTCTTTGTATCTCAGGGCTCGAATACAGAAAGTCATACTGCGGGGCCATTCAAACTTTCAGTTCTGTAGAAACTGCAGGCAAAGCCTGCCAACTAATGGGGGATCATTTCTAATACAGATTTTAAGAAAACAAGCTATGCTACTACATAAAACTCATCCATTTAGACACATACATACTAGCAGAGGATGACAACAGCTGAAGCAGATGTCCCACTAACAATCAGGATGCCCCATGTATACTAACTTGCTGCTTTAAAATAACAGTGACTTTTACCACTTGCCAACCTTTATTGCATTTGTACCCATCTTTCTTCTAAATCATCTTAATAACATGGGAAAAAACACACTGCCTATTTGTACCTTCAATTTATCTAATCCTGACTGTCCGTTTTGAGCTGCCAGCATCTGGCACTTCTAAAAACCAAGCGCCACACATTTTCAGAGAGAGAAGTCAATTGAATGCACTTAGTGCATTCCAAGCTTCTTTTACAAGGTACCTCCCAACTTTATCTTGAAGAATACAATATTCAGTGCATGTTTAAAATTTCTTTCATTTTGCCTTCTGCCAAACTGGTGTTAGATTGCACTAAGTCTAGCATCAGCTGCAGTAATCCTACTGCTGCTCAGTACATAAAGTGCTAAGCACAGGCTCTGCAAACAGGAATGCTCTCACTCTCTATGCAAAGACCAGTCTGCAGGCTCTAATCCAGCATGTGTACTTATGTCCACATGCTGTGCTAGTGCTAAGCCCTATATTTATTCCTGCCATAGCACCCAGCAGTTTAGTTAAAGGACAGAACTTACTTTGGATACAGTTGAATATGTAAATGCTTTAGAGCATTTAAAAAAATAGATATAATGTGCACATTTGTGGAAAAGCAGAACGGACTGATAGAAAGTAAAATGGCTCAATATGTGCAAAACCTAACACTGGCCAAGAGCCTCTTACCATTGCAATCAATGGCAGTGTTGTCCAATTTCGCTGACGGAAGAACGAGCCTGTCACGGAACGGCTTTATGAAAAAGGACATAACGTAGCACCTGAAAGTCTGTCAGTAACGATCTCCCTCCCCCTAAGTTATGAAGTTGAGAGGATTATTATATTGGGATGCAATGTGTAAATTGTATCTGCTCTCCAGCATACATCAAACATTTCAGCCAAAGAGGGAAAGTGCAAAGCTATCTGCTGGACTGTCTAATGGATGGGATCAAGCTCTGCTGTCAGTTTATATTTCGACCCTGGCATGGCAGAGGGGCTGCACAGGATGCTTGAAAACCTATGTTAACCAGAGCAGGTACTGATGGCACTCTCTATTCACACTGCTGCCGCTGCTACTGCATGCCCAGGTCTAGTCTCTCCTCCCCTGACAGAGCCAGCAGCAACTCGGAGGTGCCACCACCACGACCACAGCTCCCAGTCCCTGGAGCCTCTGCATTCACCCATCTCCACACACGCACACGTCATCAGCAGCTCGACAGAAAACGCCTGTCTGGGCACAGGAAGGGTTAAATCAGCACACTCGGCCCTCACTGCAGCTTTTTTCTCCTGTGGGACAACGGCACAGGCCAGATGGAGTGGGTTCCTCAGTCTGGACCTCGGGGTCTACGTGATGGATGACACAAGCATAAAACAAGCATGCACATACAGGGAGAGTGAGAATCAGCTCCAAGAAACTCATGTGTCACCTCATTACAGCCAGTAGATTTCCACGATGAAAAGTTCAAGTCACAATGAGACAAATGGGAGCCTTTTCTCTGATTTTTGTGAGAGTTCCATCAGGTCATAATTAAAAGCAACATTTAGCCTAGCACAAATTAGTGATTGGTAAAACCAAAATGCAACCACAAGCACAGATCCTTTCTCCACTCTGCTTACCACCTAATCCTCTTTGGTGTGAAAACTGGTCTGGAAACTGCATAAAAACAGCCTTTCTGGTGAGATTTCCAGAATTTTCTGGTAACAACTATGCCAGACGCACCACAAAAAGAGACTCTGTTACAGTACGTTGATAAGTCTGTTTCCACTCCTAGGAAAAGCCAGATGGTGCAGAGGTGTGCGATAACAATTTCTAAAACCAAAAAAATGTAAAGCCCCAGAATACTTGTGGTTGGTTTGAGTTTGAGGATTAAATTCAGGTCAGTTCCACTTTATCCAGACTGATTCACTTCTCCTATTATTGTTTGATTGCCGACAACATGCTTGCTCCTATAAAATCCTCAAAACTTGAGTTTAAAAAAATCTTTAACTTGAGGAGCTTAAATGCAGGCAGAGAGGAACAAGATGTACCAAGTAGCCGACAAGACAGTTAAACTCGCAGAATTACTTCTTCTTACTTTTCTGAAAGATACCAACAATTCTCATCAAATAACAAACACATTCAAGCTCTTACAAAGCAGAAAAGAGAGATGCTTTATCAACTCATCTAAATTTAATTGAAAACTTTGAACTGCATGTTGGCTTTTGGTATTTCGAAAAGCAGTATTTACATGAAGAAAGTATCATGCCAAAAACCAGGAAGTGATGCTCCATTAATATTCATTACATGCCAACACTAAAAAAAAAAGGAAAGAAAACGTAAGCTGCCAAGTTTATTTTGGCAAAGCTGTATGACATGATTTGTATTCAAAGCAAAATTTAGAAAAATGTCTTTAAATAAATGTAAATCCCTTTCAAATTGAAAAAAAGAAACCCTTATAAAACAGCAAGAGACAGGCACTTCTGGGTGTTAGCCTGCTTTAGCTTTTTTTAAAAAAAATTATTTTTTCACTGCTAGACTGTATATAAGTAGTGATTATTAAAATACATTGTCACAGAAGAACTCTTAGTTCAGGCTGAATCTTTTACGTTGTCCTGTCTTTGTAATAAAGAACTTGATTTGTTCAGTTATGAAGATATCATAAATTAATGATATTTGACATCATTTTTATTTCCCACCTACGTTTTTAAATATATACATCATCATCATTTTTAAATGTGTGGGAAAGCCAAGTGCAGGGGATCATGCTAGTTTTGCTGCACCAGAACATGGCAGTGGACTTGAGTCTGGTGTTAGTATATTGCTCAGAAATGAAAACATTGCTTCATTGTCTGGCCCAGACAGCGGCAGGAAGGGGGCCAGTGATGTCTGTAGTGCACAGGGGAAGCCCATGCAGAAATTCCTCTGCTTCTCAGAACAGATCAAGCCAAACAGGGCTCCACACGAAGGTGGCTACATTGCTTCTAACGCCTGAGCAAGTCTCTGTAAAAGCAGACCAGGTACCTCCCAGCAGCGCAGCACTGCTGTGTGGTCGCCACTCTCACGGGGAAAACAAGATTCTGCCCTCGCAACATACGGAGAGCTGCAGTTTACCCTGGCCTGAAATTTCACCTACAAATTTCAGTGGCTAGAAAGACAGAAACATTTCCAAAGTCAAAACTCAAGATCAAGGAATAGGTCCTCACATGACTGGATGAAGCTGATATTTCCAGTCCTGTCCCACTGACTTCTTGAGTGACTTAATATCTCTTCTCCTCAGTTCCTCTACTTTTAAACCAGAAATAATAGCCCAAGGGGAAACCCTGAGAATCAAGTTTATAAAGCAGAAGTTCTCAAATTAGGAGGGGGCAGGAGAGCAACCATGTATATGGGGAAGAGAAATCCAAAACAGTGACATCCAGCCTTCTCCTCTGCATGCTCTTCTTCCACTCTTCTTCCCTTTCCCCCACCCTAACTGAGGTCTGCTTTCTCTAGAAGCCTTGGGAGAAGCCTGAGATTTTTGGTTATGCCGGTGGGGAGGGGGATGTGACTGGGACCAAGGGTGACAGTGGAGGCAAGGGGCTGCTCAGGTGCGACACAACGGACGTTTCCTCTTCCCCAGCAGCCTCTCTTCCCCAGAGCAGTACCCCATGCAGCCCCTGCAGCCACAGGCCGAGCTTTTTTCTCCCATTTGGAGGAAATGGCCTTGCTGGCATTTGGTTGGTTAAAAAAAAACATGCATGGTGGCAGATAATAGTACCGCCTGCTAGACTTGAAGGAAGGGTGGTTGAGGGCTAGGACTCAGGAAGCTAAGCAACATCAGAGACCTGGAAGGTGTGCTTGAGGGAGGAGGGGGAAAGAAGCAAGATGAGAACCATTTTCTGCTAAATATCAGAAAGGATATAGATGTTTCATCTATAAAATCAATGATTTGAAGCCTTCAGGGATCATATGTTAGCATGTATCCCTACATGTCATATTATCTTTTCGTTTTATCTTTCAAGCCTGTTGGTATTGCAGTTCAAAATACACCTTTTACTTGTAAGCATATATGGAAATACTTTTTAAACAATGGCTCCATCCAGTAAAATCCTAAAGGACTACAAAGATGAAAAGCAGATGCTTCCTAGGAGACTAGCAGAACTAGCAACTCAGAAAGCATCTCACTCACCTAATTACTGAGTAGGACAGTATCTAATAGTTATTAGATAGTAATACTATTAAATGCTACTAAAAGAAACATGTAACTCCAGTAGCTCTGTAAATTCTCTATTAGTGTCAGCATCCAAATTCAATACTGTTTAAAGGCATCTCAGAAGATAAGAAGAGTAGACCTTCTACATAATCATCCCGAAATAAACTTGCCACTTCTGTGATTTTTATGATGCTTTTTTTCTTTTCTTCAGTCAGGCACAGTCTTTTATCTCAAATGAGACTTTGGGTCAATGCAAGGCTGTTCCTTTTTCCTAAATCTCAAATACTTGAGAAGCTTTGGGAAATCACTGAGGGTGATGACTTCTCAAGTGTCTAATCAGCACAAGGAGAAGTTGCAAAGCTATCCCAATCCCTTCAAAGGGAGTAAAAATATGCAGAGAGAAACAGAATGAACAGGTAGAAATGGATGGATGGATAGGGGAAGGGGGGCAGGAAGGAGGGAGGGAAGGAAGGAGGGAGGGAAGGAAGGAGGGAGGGAAGGAAGGAGGGAGGGAAGGAAGGAGGGAAAGCACTGGGTCAGATGTAGAGAAAGGAGAAGAACATTGAGGGAGGGGACAAAGGCAGAAAGAAAGAGAAATAGAAAAAAGGGCTGGGGAGAGAGAAAGATAATAAGAATAACAAGAAAAATAATAAGGCTTTTTAGAGGAAAAGGACAGAAATCCTGGCCTTTCGAATTCAGAACAATTCAAAATTCAGTATCTCTAGGGGTAAGCACTATGATTTTGAAGCAGTAGGCATAATACGACACTGACTGGTTTGCTACGGCCCTGCAAAGCTCCCACGTGAAAACACTCCGTTGCGCATTATGTGCATCCATTCTGCTGATTTTTAAAATATGGACATACATTCATCATCGAAAGAGCAGGTATGATATTCACTTTAATGATTTTTAGAGTAAATACCACCTCCTCCTCGACACAGAAACACCCCTTTCAAATGGCTTTTAGCAGTGTCATCAGTGCACATGTGTTACCTGGATGGTTAGCAGTTATGTTAAAACAGAGTCAGAAGTCAGAATTTTTTTGCTTTCATTCTTCATCTAAACCAATCAAATAGTAATTTTTTAATAATTAAGAGTCTTCTGATTTTTATGGGAACAAAAAGTGTGAATGTAAAAAGTGGAGCACAGTGAGAGCAACTCTTTTTGTGGAGTCATTTCTCACAGGACAGTAAGGTCTCGACGAGCGAAGAACTGGCAATAAGCCGCACTCCTCAAAACTCCACATGCATGAAAATTGTCAATGTGGGGACCAGTTGCAGCAAATATACTCCCCGACCCCCTGAGCTAAGTCACAGGAAACCTTAGCTTGCGGACATTAGTCCACATGGAAGAAAGTAAAAGAAGAGAAAGCCATACTGTTATTGCCATCTGTGTCCAGGGCATGACGATTTGTCCCACTAAATCAAGTAACTTAATCAGATTAATTAATGTGATCTAAAAAAAGAGTCTTGCCAATATATTTGATTATGTTTCCAAAGGAAATCATGTTTATTTTCTAATGCCTGTTGTCTGTGCGTGGAGTTTTTATATCTACTTCCTTTAACCCTCCCACAACTTTTGAATCCATGAATCTTGTGTCAACCAGCTCTGACAGAAAGTCAGACTTTGCAAAAATATTCAGTTCTTACAACGCAGTTGCACAAAGCATGACCCAGAAGCTGCATGAGGTCCCTGAAACCTTTTGTTTCGGCCTGCCAGGTGCTTACAGCCAGGGCATTCCTTTACACTTACTTAATAGTGAAGGGGTAGCAGCCAGCCGGTCAGTCAGCAGCTCCAGCCTAGTCACACCACACCTCTTGCTCAGCCAAGCAAAGGTGGCTCTGAATTACCAGAGTGCAGCAGAAGGTGGGCTGGAGGGAAAGCTTGGGGATAGATGAGAGCTCTGTAATAAACGTCAACCCTAAGAACAATTCTATAGGAAACCTGGTTTCACTAATACTGCTGTTTGCTCAACTACCTACCTGATACAGGTATTTCAGATTTTAATTTTCAGTTTTATGAGAACTCTGGAAAAATCCGTTTATTCCAAGTCAACACACATGCCTGGGACTAAAAATTACCGCATGTCTAAGAACTCAGAACTCCCAGAACTTAATCTAAGAAGAATGCTAAAATAAATTATCTGAATACATGAAATTTCACAGGTTCTGTACCACACATGGTCAAGATCATGTATTCTCATGTACTTCTGAGCACTGTGCAGAAAAATGCAAATATAACTGAAAGATCAGACATGTTAAAATCAGATTTGAAATGGCATACTATATTAGAGAAAGATTTATAGACATTTATAGAAGACATTTATAAGTTTTAAACCTTATTCTCCAACAAAGTAGTTTAAAAAATACCTCACCAGGACGCTCCTTTGTAGCAACACCTGGTAAAGCCCTTTCTTTCGTTGTGTGGCCAAAACTCGCCAATACTACTGAGCCAATCAATATCAGATACTACCACCAAAATATTAACTTAGGTTTTCACAGATCTGTAAGCAGATTCCAGGCTGTTATGCAATTAGATCTCTAATCATCACAACTGATCAGGACATAAATCACAGCATATTTCTATACAGTCATTTTTGTTAAGTGAGTAACTACACAGAATCACCATGGTTCAGTTCATTAAGTAGTGCAGTTACTTGCTCTCATTTTTCTTGGTTCTCTGACGCATTTAACAACTACAAAACATAAATGGAATGGCCTTTTATGTTTCATAACAACCTCAGTCTTTGCAGCAATTTAATTAACCTGTTAAAAACCTAGATATATGTCACACCAAGGACAGTAAAAAAAGAAGTTAAAAAATCATAACATTTGCAACAGTCTTCACAATTTAAACTTGGCCAAAAATTTGAGAAAATCTGTAAAGAGAATTTTTAAATCTTGATTATAGTTCAATATTTTCAAAAAAACCCTTTATATTTCTTCTTCTTCTTTATTAAAGTTAGCTTCACAAAACTCACAACCCCAGTCTGCACACACTTTACAAACTCAGGACTATATGATGGATGCTAGCCTTTCACTTACTGTTGTCCATACTAGGCAAGACTTTAATATTTACAACTGACTGGCTAGACAGTGCCTGAGGACATGATTTAAAGGTAATGATCCCCTACCTAGTACTAAATCTGATTCACAGTTTGTTGATATTTGCAGAATACCTCTTTGTACTTTTGCTGGTTTTAGGACTAATAAAAGCAAAGGTCTGAATACAGAGCCCTGGAAAATCTAAACAAAAACAGTGCAAAGATTTAAAATATACTATACCTTTTTAAAGACAATGAGTAGATTAAGAATGCATGAACATTTCTTATATAAAACGGTGGGGGATTTGAAAACAAATGGAAAGGACAGAAGCTGTAGAAGTGGGGAAGTTATTCCCTAATACTCCTTCAAAGTATACCAGTACTGATGACTGATTTCAATTACTCTGCAGAAGTAGTGCATGGAAAAACTGCATGTAAGTAACCACACAGTTAGGAGAAAAAACTTCCTAAAGCAGGAGTTTACATTACATACATGCCTTGGTCAAAAACTTTCCATTGATTTCAGTGGGCTCTAGATGAAGACCATATTGATTGGAGGCAGCGTGGTTCAATGATTAAGACAGCAAACTTGGGTTTCATCCTTAGCCTGGTCATTCACTATGTTGTGACTCTTGGGCAAGTTAATCACTTTTTGTGCAACGCTTTTTCCATCCATGTAATGGCAATAATTCTAATTCCCTCACCAATAAATGGAAGCTATACATTCAAATAAAAAAGATATGTAAGGGCTAAATATTCAATTTATCAAAGTGTAAGGCTTAATTTGAAATACCATTTCCAGGAGCAGTAGGAACCTCAGGCAGTAATTTACAGTCCAGCTTACGTGGTAATCTTCTGTGATAAGTCTCAACTCTAAGATACATGTGCACATGCATGCACGTGTGCACGAGGAGTGGGAGAGACAGAGAGAGGCAGAGAGAGGCAGAGAGAGGCAGAGAGAGGCAGAGAGAGGCAGAGAGAGGCAGAGAGAGGCAGAGAGAGGCAGAGAGAGGCAGAGAGAGGCAGAAGACACTGTTGCTCCCTAACTGGCACTCAGTGAGCAGTGAGATACTTAATTTGTTGTAATAAAACAAAGAAAAAGTAGCTGTCAGTTAAACTGCCATTTCTGTCACACTTTTTAATAATACTGCTCCTGTAATTACACTGTGGTTCTTTATACTTACTCAGTAAAAGCTTGCTTAGTTTTAGCATGGAAAACAATTTATGAAATTATAGAAACAGACTGAACACAGCAGTTCATTTGTTGAGGCAATTATCCAGATCCTTGTCAGAAAAGAGAGAGAGTAAAGACTGTGATGTGCAAAAAATGTTTCTAATTCTATGGTATAATACATACAATATGTCTGTGGTTGTGTTGGATTATGTTAATAAACTGCAGTCGAAATATATTTGTCACAACACAAAGGAAGGGTGCTATCAAACGTCTTGCCAGATATTTTAAATTAGTCACCAAAACGTCTAGCCAGGGTTTCCTCTATGACCCTCAGATGAAGGGAGAGGCTTATTGGACAGTTTTTCCTGTGGGACTAGACAGATTCTTCTAATGCTCAAGTATTTTGAATAATCTGGAAAATAACTGTAAAGTGAACTGTGGCACAGTTGCCTTTTTTAACAGACATGTACAATTCAACCCTGAACACAAATCCAGTGTTGTTTTTGGCTGGTTATCACTCAGAAATGAGCTTCCCAAATAGTTTTTAGCAAAAAAGGATAGGGGCCTTATTCCTTCTTTTGGGAAGAGTAAAGGGTATAAGAAGTAAGCTATTGCTCAGCTAAAAGAGCAATCAAACAGTGCCAAAAATCCACGCACAGAGTCCAGGCAACTTCAACTTTAAAAAAGGAAAGAAAGAAGAAGGAAAATACTGAAAACAAAACACAGACTTCTTCGATATCCCATGCAGATTCAGGACAAAATCTGTTGCTTGTTAGAACGCAGTCTTTTGTGTAACAAGTTGGAAGGAGAACATCTTAAAGCAAGAGTGCTTGCACTCCGGAAACACATTTACTACAGAGACTTTCACTAAAATTCAGTACTTTTCCTAACTTTAACCTGTCCTTTTTTATAAAATGTTTCTCATTTATCCTTCAACATAATAATTACATAATAACAAGCAAATGGGTTTTCAGGGATTTCTGAAAGGAGAAAAATGCAAGCTGTCTATTATTTAAACTGAAAATACTACAACAGTTTTTCTTCTTCAGCTGGACACATCACACTCCAGCAGAAGATACTGCTGAAGATTCTTTATGTTACAAACTCCAGTTTCTTGGACAAAAAGTGGAAAAAAAGAAGACCTTGTACACTGGAGACAAAACAAAAACAGCATCCAAACACAGATCATGAATCGTGAACATGCTACAGAAGTTCCACATATTAAAATGTGGATGAAGTTTCTTCCTTCCCCACCTCCCCCAACATCTGGAGATAGTTTGGTGGAGCAATTTCCAGAAACCAAACAGTATCTCTGCTTGACTAGCTCTTTTCATTCGCAAATAAACAATTAATGGAATGGGCAACTAATTTCCAAAGTGTTTGTATTCATTAGGCTGTTTCCTGAAATTAAGTAGCTGTTCCATGATACAGTGCCCACATAGAGTGGTTCTGCTACTCTTTCTCACTGCAAATATAAATGTATTTTTAAGATTTTTTTATTTGTATTTAATGTATTCTTCTAACAAGATCTGAAACAAAAATATTCCCCACCTGATAAGTACAAACACATCTGCTTAACAAAATAAGGGAGGGACAACTAAAGAATTATTCCACCTGAATCACCAAAAGTGACTGTATGGGACACACTTCATCATGGGGAAAAATCCAGATTTTATTCTTTTGCATATCACATCTCTGAACTAGAGAGGTTAAACTGTTTGACATTATGACAGGCTGTTGTAGGCATTTTTATCACCTCATATTGTAATGTGGTGCTCTTTCTTCCATTCTCAACAGAGTAGAAAAAACCTCAACTGTGCAGAAACCTGATCTAAAACAATTACACGGTATGATTTATTTCAATAATCAGATTGAAAATTTCGGTGTCTGATAGATACTAGCTACTTATCTACACTTACTTACAAATCTTGGTTACCGCTTCTGTCCAGAAGCTCATACTAGAAGCTGCTCTATCCACTTAGTTTGCTTTTACATGCTGCCCCACGCCAGGTAAAGAAACCTCCTTGAAGAAATTTTTCAGCTGGTCCTATAGTCTCCACATTTTTTCCTCTAGATCTCCTTATCCTACAGCTCCACTTAAAGCTGTACACGTGGTTAAATAATATGCATTTCCATCCCGTAAAGGGGAAATACATGGTTGTAGTTCTCACTCTCATGTCCACCAAGCAAAACGCTGTGGCAGTTTACATCACCACCATCCAGTGTTTTGACACCTTCTCGTTCTCAGTATTTACTGCTCCAATAACCAGCTGAGCCAAGATAAACGTGCCCCAGTTTTCTCTGGGACATGAACTGAAGTAGCTGAGAGATGAGCTTAATTTCCCTCACCAACGCTGCTCCAGCGGCAGTGGTTTCTGGGGAGAGCAACGAGGACGGACAGCTGGCGGGAGACGCATCTTAGCTTCCACGGCTGGATTCCTCAAGCTCATCCTCTGCAGCCCGTTGCCACATTCAGGGCTGTTTACAGGAACACTTGAAGAGCAGCAAAAGTCAATTGATAATGACTACTACTGAAAAATATTTATATAGTGCAGTACATTTATTCAGTGCTTTACAAATTTAAGCACCGACACTACAAACACTCACTTCCTGGCATAACACTATTCTGAGTAACTTCAGTCACTACTAATTTTCGTGTATCTCACACGCAGAAAAGTTTGAGATCAAGGCCACCTTCAGACAAGTCACCTAAGTACCCAGAACAGGCGATGCACTGTTTCTCTCTCAAATGAAACACAGGTGCAACCTCACATGTCTTATATAAATACACTATTCCATACCGCTTAAATAAATGCTACATTTAAAAATTCATAGAAGTTCTGGGCAACATAATGCACACAGGCTGAGAGGAGATCTCTGTTTCTCTGTCAAGCTCCCACATAACCAGGCTAGCAGAGGTGTGCACACTGAAAAAGAAAAAAGAAGAAAAAGGAAGGGAGATGCGATCTGGATCCATCAGCAGTCCCGTTCAGTCACGTGAACAAACAACGCTGAGAGGTGGGAGAACGTAACTCTACCCATCAAAGGAAATTAAACCAGCAAAGTAATTAAGGCCATTTTATTTCTGAACAAGAACATTCACACACAGCTTTATCGTGGTTTAACTAAATCACTTTTAAAAATGGATTCAGAAGACCGCCGGTGTGCGTCCCTGCACAGACAAATTCCAGAGCTGAGTATTACAGAGGTATGCAAACAGAAATCTGAAAGCTGTCAGCCAATTTATTTTACCCTAGACCTCAAAAAGGGTAATGCCTATCACAGCCCACCATTATTACAGATGTTCTTGTGACACACAAAATTGATTTGGTTAATAGTTTAGCTTAATATCCCACAGGTTTGCGGGATGATGTTGGGCAAGTCACTTTCCTTCTCCTTTGCTTCAATTTCCCATCTGGATATGGGAATAATAAAACTGACCTCATTTTTAAAATGCTCTGAGACTGACAGAAGTAAAGCACAGCGTAAAAGCTGCGTATTCTGTTTGTACTCACAACTCGTAACCAAATTGTACAGTAAATAAAATATATTCTACCATTGAAAACAAACACAAAATTTAATTGTTTATAAAAGCAGCAAAGCCTTCTGTCTTAAAAAGTAAAAAACACACACAAACAAACAAGCAAAAAACTCCACACCCCCTACTAGTATCCCAGACACCCTGGGGCTACATCTAGCCCTCAACTACACAAAGGAGTTAGTCAGCAAACAGCAGACAGATAGTTGGGAGGACTAAGGCACTAGCCTAACTACTGTGTTGAGTGTCTCCATGCCGTCATGTATCCAAGGAATTATTCAGCCACCTTTCTTTTCTCTGGCATTCAAAAACTGAATCCTGAACGGCTTTTTTTCATAATATTAACTTTTCTAAAACGAGATCACATCTGGTGACCTGAAACAATTGCTCTTGTCCCTTCCACAATACATTCAGCAATCACATAACTTAATTATATACCAAGCACTGCAGTACCTTCTAACTCGTGGATTTCTCTACACGTAATATGACCATAGAACATAGGGTTGCAAGATTAAGTAGCAGGGACGAGGGAGGATTTCACAGTAACAACACCTCCCTTGAAGTCAGCTTTTACCGGCGGCCCTTTCAGGCACAGGATAGACTACGTTGCTTCATTCAGTCAGGTCAAAAATTTCGTAAGACAGAAATTAAAAGATCACAACTCATAAATGTCAGGAAACTGAGTTTGTAGGCCAATACTAAAAAGTGCTTTTCTAGATTGTAAAATACACATGCAACACCCAAGTAAGAGAGGCAGACTGTGAAGGCATTTGGGGGAAAAGTGCAAGGACATACACTAAGATTTTAACACAGATTGGCAAAGGACTTCTATTTTTCAGATGAGAAACTACTTTTTCCATGCACTCTGCATTTCTATTTTGCAATCATATTTCTGTCAGCCCTCAAACACCACAATACAAGTGTAGCCACAGTATTCTCTGTTTTAGAACAAGTCTTTCACTAATAAAACTCAGTTCCATAGCCGAGGTGGATTGCTAAAGGAAACATAAACAAAAAGTCAGACTATGAGATTTGGTACTGAACTACTGGGAAAAAAATCAAACACTCCTTATAGGAAAGGAATGTAACAACAAATCAAAATGTCATAAATGACTGCAAAAGGGTATTGTTATTGAAGACAATGTTGGATTAAAAAAAAATTTCTTCGGAAACTCAAAATAAATATAAATAGGTTAAAAAAAAGTAAAAGGCACATCCATAACTCAGATCATCTGACAAAAGTAACGATTAACTCTCAGGTCTGCATTTTCCAATGAGTTTCTTAAATTACATCTGCAGTGCTGAATTTAACATGAGTAAATCTTCATAGTCAAGTACATAAACTTCAGTTGTGCATAGGTTACAGAAGGATTTCCAAGAGACATTAGAAATTTAGGTACATGAAAAAAATTAAAATGAAAATCACATTTTAAAATTTGCCATCTAAAACAAAAGTTGCATTTCCAAATTTATAATTTAAAGACTCTTTTTCAAACTGTGACAATAGAAACAACTTTTCCACATGACATGCTCACTGAGATTTACAGTATTCTGATAATGTACTGACATTTTATAATAGGACACACAACTTCGATTTTGACAATGTACTTTCTAAGTCAAAATATTTTGTCATGGAGGAAACAAGTCTGTCTGCGTACTATCCCGATGAATTGAGAAAAGGGAATTTTGACTGCTACATGGGCAACCATATGAATCTTTCATCAAAGAGAACCATGTAAAACAGAATATATGCCAATGTTTTAAGTAAGACACAGAGGGAGGACAAATCACTCCTCTTATCAACCTCCATCACTATTTGTATTGAGTATTGACCTGAATAGTCTAATGTTGAGGACAGTTGGTTTCTGATATAGCCTTTCAGGAAATAACGTGAAGATGGCTCAAAGGAACAGTGGCAGAAGGGACAAAGCAAAACTCCAAAAAATATAAAGTGTACATAAAATCGTAAAGAGGTAAACTCGAGCAACACAACAGATAAAAGCCTAAGTAATTACTTTTGGCTACAAAACCTAAGGTGAAATATAAAATGAAATAAAGAAAATATACTAAATTCCCTCTTCATCTACAAACATCAAGAAAACTGAGGAACAAGTATCTGTGTGTGAACATCTGTCACATATTTACAGGAAGAAAATAGGTTACACACAGAAAAATCTTTCAGATAGTGAACTTTCCTTAGCTGCTTAGTGAGTAGTATAAACACTGAGATCCAATGCAGAAATAGTACATAACGAGAAAACAGTAATAATATTCCATTTTCGTATAAACGCAAATGCTTTTGTCCAGGGACTAAAACTAATGACATCCTTAGACTTGCTGTGCAGAACTAGCAAAACTCTTTATTTTATGACATCATTGTTTTAGTTCAAAGAACTTTTCTCTGAAATGTTTATAGCAGCACGCCAGTTACTTCGGCTGAGCTGACACAATGACTTTCAAATGGTCTAATACTCTTGACTTACCCACAGATTAGCACATGATTAGCTAGAGTAAAAGGATTATTATGACTGCTGTTCTAAGATATTAACACTTTTGCTAACCCATTCTAAGGATGCCATATATTTTCCACGCTGAAAAAGGTTCCTTAGGCTTAATTATCCACAAGTAACCTCGCAGCAAAGTACCCGAATCCTCTTCAGTTAATTTTTTAAATCTTGGCTCTTCATCCTTACGAGCTGTAAATACGGGCTCACAGCAACGCTCAAACAATTACAGCAGTCAATCTTCCTTAAAGCAGCGGGCTGACGAACACCCTCCGCTCACGCGTGCGCACGTGGGCACGCAGACCCACACGCAGGCCTTGCAGTGAGCGGCCAGCTCCACAGCTGAAGCAGGCTGCAGCACTAACACCCTGAACAGCACGCCGTGGTGTTCCCCGGAGCTGGACACCAGGTCCATGGAGAAGGGCTGCACGTGCGGGGGCACGGGCAGGGGAGGGCAAAATGAGAGAAAGAGCTAACGGGAGGGAGGAGAAGGATCCAGGGGACAGCTGAAGTGTGAGGCGATCCAGGAGCTTTTTGATACGGTTTAGACTTAGCTTTGGGAATGCAACAAAACAACAGCTACAAGCTTAACCCCTTGACACTGGCAAGACGGGCAGCCTCAAAGCTAAGCACCCATGCACTGAAATTCAGACTCCGGTTGCCAACAGGTTAACAGATAGGAAACCCTCCTCTCTTGTCAAAGGCGGCATGTTCTCGTGGCTGCATTTCTGCTTTGTGTACCCAGACGCTCTTCTAAATATATTAATCTGTCACTGCACTTCTTAGCTCTCTTTTTAAATTCAGGCTTGAATTTTATTATGCTTAAGTTCTAACAGGCTGAAAAATATATACAGGGTGTGTATGGCAAGGCTACAGGAAAGCATGAAGCGAACTAAGGGCTACTATTTTCTGAGAGTTTCAGAGTTGTACTGTGTTTTCTGTCTGTTACATACAAGAAGTCATAACTGATGATGAATAGCGAGTTCTAAGAAATCATAAATCAGGAAGAAAATTAGTTCTGTTATGAATGTGTTAACACAGGAAGGTACTTGGAAATAACCTGCATTCCTTAGCCTTTAAAATCCTCATTGTTTCAAGTTTTGTGTAAAACAGCATGAAAGGGACAAGAAAGTGACAGCTCTCAGTTTTTAAGTCATTTGTTAATTTTGGGAGACAGATCACGGTTTTTCAACTTTGTTAAGCGCTGCTGATTAGGATGGTCAGAGAGGTGAAAGGATGTGACACATTTTTTCTGAGTATAATAAGCTGCCTTCTTTTCCTGCATGATTATTTAAGTGCAAATGCAGGTAACAAAAACTAGAGTTACAAGGCGAGATAAAAATTACAAGATGGGAAAACTCTGCTTTGCCTCCGCAGCATTATCTGGTTCTCCCTGCTGTCCTATAGCCAGGGAAAAAGCACTTCCAGAAAACTCACCCAAGATCAAACTGTGTCTGGTGACAGCAGTGTCCAGGCTATAAGTAATGTTCAAAGGATTCAACAATGCCTGTGACTGATCATTCTCTTTCCCTTGCCATCACCTGCTGATTTTGTCCAGGTGTTTTATGGCTATCTTGAGGCCCTGGAGAACAGACAGAAAGAAGACTTTGCCAATTTCTTTTGTCTGGGATTGTGAATTCCTTACACAGATGGTGGACAGCCACAGGCTGGCCAGCACCAGGCACAATCGCCTTCACCCTCAGAGGGAAAGCATGAGAGCAGTATTATCTTCTCCCAGAGCACTGTCTGTAACATGTCTGTGGTTAAGTAATAGAACAAGATGGCTTTTCTCAAGGAAAAAGAGGGGGTTTTTTTCTCTCCCCCCCCCCCCCCCCCCCGCCAGCCACAACAATATCAGGAAAAAAAAATAGAAAGAAAATAAATAAATAAACCACAGCTTTGGCTTGTATTTGTAAATTAAGCATTCCTAAGCAATTCAAGAGGTTTGTCTAATAAGATAATCTTGTGTTAACATGGTTTTGTAGTATGTTTACAGTCTCTGAAGTATTCCAAACAAATCCAGCTAAATCTTACTAAGCAAACTAAGCCATTTCTAGCAGCAGTTTTTGAGATGGGCACCAGGCGTGAGCCTCCACACTCTTTTTCTCTTCCCCGATTTGCTTACAAAAAAGCCCATTACTTATGCAAATGACCGCTAAATGTGCAGTTACCTAATTACACAAACACCAATTTGAATATGAACTTTTCTCCTGCAGTGATGCAACTGCAATTTTGAAACCGGGTATTTAAAGCAGAACCGCTACCCTCCCACTTCTGACCTCTGAAAGTGTGACTACATACCAGAGAATGGAGAGTATGTAACAAAATATTTGTGCAACACTTAGGCACCTGACAAAGCAAATTTTACAGAAAAATGTGTGCTACTTCCAGTTCTCAGAACTGGAAGAGGCTTGGCAAAACGTGTTTATTTTATATGTATTTCATTATGAAGCCAACCAGATACACATCTTGGATGACAAGCATTTTATGGGCAATCTCTGTCTTCCCATACTCTCAAAAAAATAGTGTGTGTGGAATACATACTTATTTTGGAAGTTTTAAAATATGTATTAGAAAATAAGCAGGTATCTGAGACGCGAGTTATAAACAGACTCCAGCAATTGCAGACCTATACCGATCCAATATGCTGTTTCAGTTTTGCTTATAGGTGATGTGAATGAACTCTGAACTCATCAGTAAGATGTAAGGCAACACAGGCCTCTTAGATCCTCATGACACAGCCTGCTCCCCCTGCCTAGGGATCAATGTTAACATATACATGGGGAGAGCAAAGTAATCGAGCTGATTTCTGCCGCGCAGATCTGAGAGCACAGTTCTGTCCTGCTCTAAATTATTTATTTTAATGCCAAAGGGTGTAACATTTTCATCTTTTTTGGAAAACTATACTCAGCAGTTATAAAATCTAGCATCATAAATGTTAGAGAAGGAAAGGACCATTACATCACCTCGCCTATCTCCTGCCAAAGCAGGCTAGCTCCCTACTGTACATTTTCTAGCCCTATACAAAATGTTTCCAATAATAATTTGCTGATGTTTTAAATGCTCTGAATTATATTAACACTTAAAAAAAAAGCTTGCCATTGTAAAAGGGAAAGTATAGTGCTCACAGGAGGTGAATATGCAGCCTTGGAACTACAAGTCCCCTTTTCTCCACCACCACAGGTAGCAGCAGTAGTAAAGCCTACACAGACCGCTCTGCCCACCAGCGTGTCATAACCCTGATCCACAGAGGCCAGCTTCACGGTGGAAAAAGTATCTTAGCTCCCACGGCTCATTTTGTCCTGCAGCCTTCTGCTGAGATTACTGACAATTTAGCCAATGTATTTATTTATTTTTATTTCTTTACTGAACCCAAATACAGATATATTGCCATGTCTATGTACAGTTCATATCCATAAAAAGGCCACAGTGTTTGACTGTACACAAACACCATGCAGAACTCTTTGTGCCTATTTTTTCCACAAAGATTCAGGCAACTTCTTCATGGCTTCCCATGACTGTATAAGTGTCCAAACGAAAGCATCCCTACTCCCTACCAAAAAAAAAAAAAAAAAAAAAAAAAAAAAAGTTAAAATTCACTCTACCTTCTTACACCTTCGCACCTAGTTAGTATTTCCCTTGAAGAGACAGGAACGACCAGAGGGGTGTTCAGCCCCAGGTCTGGCAGCCTAATGAAATAAAGTTGAGTGCCACGGATGAGGCTGTCTCGCTGTAAACTGGAGCCCTACGAACTCCAGCACCTCTGCCAAGTGTTTAATCCATAACACCCTACACAACACAGCTGTGCTTGGGGTGGGGGGTGGCGGGGGGGGTGTTTTAGGGGCTTTTTTGTTTCCTTCTCAGTTTTCTGGGGCAGGTATCTGTCTGCCCTACAGCGTCTTGACACAACAGAGGGGCACGTGCCCGGGCGGTGGTGATGGTGCCGTCCCAGCCTGGCCAGCAACGCTGAAGGAGTGAGTGGTGGTGGTGGTGGTGGTGGTGGTGGTGGTGGACGAGTTGCCCCTAGCTGAGGGGAAACCAGATCCCAGCGTGGATGGTGGAACTCGCTCAGACGTGGCAGGGTCATTGCCCAGCACGGGGATCTCAGACCAGGACAGAAAGACTGGAGAGAGGAAAGAGTGGGGGAAAGAAACCCTGCCTAGTGGGAATTGGACTGAGAATGCCATGCTGCCCTCAGATGTTAACAGCAGTTTGCTGATGGCCTGGACTGAATTCAAACTGGTGACCTAAGGCAGAAAGACTCTGTATCTAACTAGTAATCCCCTGAGCAGGGGTACTTCGGTACTTTTAATCACAGAAGAAAAATTACAGTCCCAGGAGAAACTGTACTGGAGAGTAAAGTGCTAAATACTAGGGAAAAAAACTTTTTTTAACTTACAAAATAACATGCAGTTTCTTCTACCAAATTATAATACTTTTATGCCAACTTTATCAAGGCTAAAAACTAAAGACAATAACAATAAAACAACATTTTTACAATTCCTGAATATTTTTCCACTGTTTTTTTAGATAGCCATTCATGGGTGAAATTTCTTTGGTTCCATTTCATGAATCAGTCTTTCATTTTATTAGTAGACTTTCAGGATTAAAGTTTTACAAGATATTTATACAGGAAAAAAGGAAGAAAGAAAGAAAGATTGTGTAACTATGCACAGCACCATTCTTGAGATGTAATTATGTCTATTAAAAATATAATGAGAGTGCACATCAGCAACCTTCAGCTTAATGGAGGCTTCACAACAGCCTCAGCAACTGAAGTTACTTTCAGTGAAAGGTTAACATACAAAGTGAAATTGGCTACTTTTCTTCAAAAGGTTAGAGTTGCACTATTATGGATACAGGAAAAATAGCATAGCATACAGTCTTTTCTTGAGACAGTGTTCAACTCTTATTTGATAAAAAATGATGAAAGATGTTATGTTTTTAATACAGATACTATTTACAAAAATATCACTGTATAAGCTTCTTGGGTAGCATATTGGGATACCTTCAATACAGTTTTTCAGTATCTCAAAAACCTAAATAGAACATATGCCCAAGATTAAACAGGAAGTACTTAGGAGAGAAATAACTTTTAAAACCTTATTTTTAATCTAAAGTCAGTATTTTTCTTATGCAATTCCTCTTACTGAGTGAATTAATCTATGGAACATAACTGTAATCACCTGTCTATCAACAGCAGAGTTTCTTAATACAAGGTGAGTTTTAAAAAACTTCTCTTTACATGAGTAGCAAACATTATTTTTTAATGCCAGAAACACTCAGACTATGCTATGGACTGATAATCTGCCAACATTTTTGTTTTTAATTTAAGCTAGTTTTGAGTTTCATCAGCAAGGAAGAAGAAAGCCTTGAAATGGTAACATTCATTTTATTTTCCCTCTATTCACTGACTTAAAAAAAAAAAAAAAAAAAAGATAAAAGGCTATGTTAAAAGATTGAGCCAAAAAACAGTTGCTTCAAGGCAGATATTTCTTTATGTCATGTTTCAGCCTGGAACAAAGTTTTACACACAACTTATAACCCTGAAAAAAATGGGATTTGTATTCAAGTGTTACTGGTACAACCTTAAGTACAATGTGCTACTGACACCTTAACTACAGCATTGCAAATGGTGCTGCTGAAATAAACCTTTTCTTTTTTAACCTGAGAAAATGCTGCAATCATTAAAGTATTCTTGCCCTCTGTATGTCTGGGAGTGGTCTGTCCATAAGTTATTAATAAACCATGGAAAGGTGCAGCAGCAGACCAACTATTCATATTAATGAATGTCTCATGAATATTCAGCTGCATGTTGACTCTTACCTCAGAGAACCAAGGGAACCAAAATCTACCCCCCAATTCTACAAGTCAAACCTTCTGATGCTGTAACATTTTATTTGGAATAACAGTACCTAAATCTCCAATACTGACTCTGCCGCAAAGCTAAATAAGCAGTGTTCCTGTACAAGTGTGAGTGGGGGTCATGCTATCTATGCTTCATTAAAAAAACTACAGCAGCGAGTACACAACATAATCTTAGGTCTTTATTTTAACTAGAACTAAATGACCCATCATGAAATATTCACACAGGTTTAGTGCTAAAATAATAGTCACTACTGCCTGCTGCACCATGCTCTGAAACTGAACGTGCCAGTTTGGGTATTAATCTTCTTCTTCCAGTCAGTCAGTCTGCAGCATGCACATACAAATGCATGTTTAGAAGCACACGCACAATTCAAGACACCATGACTGCTGTTCCCCTTCCTGCTCAATACCTTTTACAGACTTCTGTTGGCTTCTATTTCTGATTTCTAAATCAAAATCCCTCTGCTACAAACTGTTCCAGCACTATTAGACACAAAGCATAATAGTTGCAGAAAACTTCAAAGTGGAACATATCAAGGGTTTGTTTCCCTGAATTATTTGCCATTTCAGTATTCCTTTTCAAGAACATTTTTCTTTAAAGAACAGCCTTTCTATGGCTGAGATGTGAATGCACACTAGATCTCCTTTCAAGGCCAGCATATACTTCCTTAACCAAATCCACCACTTCCTTTGCAAACTAAACAGAACTGCTTCAATTCTGTACATCGTTTAAAAGTTAGAAGGGAGCACCCTTACGTGTAATAGCACGCATCTGGGAAGCCAATTGGTGCAGTCAGAGCACATATCTTAATAAGCGACTCCTAAACATTCAATAAAATAAGTGGTAATTGGGCACAGAAAAATAAATTGTCAAGGCAAATTGAGAAGAACTTTTGCTTTTCAGTGTGTTATTTGTAAAAGTATTTGTAAGATTACACTGGAATTATGTATGAACAACCATTGACTCTTATGCATGCAGTCAAACTATCTCAGAATATATAGTGAATTAACTGTGTTTTTCTTTTGGATAAAATTAATGTCAGCTTTCTGTCCTTAGACCAGAGCCAGTGGGGAAACAAAATATGTTTAGCCCAGAAATAGTTGTGGTAACTCAATCCCTGCACTCTCCTTATTTTCTTGATGACAAAGAGAAACTCCCAACTGGCAAGGCCACCTGCACTGATTACTCCTCCATCCACACCCACGGAATATGAAAATGAGCCAATGATCATTAACCTTAATTTCTTCTAACATAAACCTCAGCTTTTTTTCAGGTTTGCTTCTCTAGAAACTCCCCTGAGAGGGGGAAAAAAGAAAAAGGAAAAAAAAAAGAAAAAAAAAACCAAAAGGGAGGGGAAAAATCATAACTGGGGGAAAAAAATCAAGAGAACTGAAAAGGACTCAGTGGCTTTTTTTCTTCTGTTTCACAGCTGGCTTATTATAACTTCACAGCAGTCAGATAAAGGGATTTTGAGGCACTATCATCTCTCTTGATAGCAACTTCTTTCCCTCCCCCGTCCCTCTCTCTCCAAGCAATAAGGTAAATGCTTATGCATGTTCTTTTTTTCTTTTTCTTTTCCAAAAATATTTCTGGGTAAAGACAGTTGGCAAAAACAAAGATGGGTCTGGACATCAGGAATGCAGGTGTGGCCCAATGTTAGGACCAAAGGGCCAAGCACAACTGGGTGGGATATTTCCAGTGCAACTACTTCAAAATACAGTAGAGAATGCATCACACCTTCTGGTCATCCACATTCAGTTACTGCCAACTGGAATCATTTTTGGTTCAAGCTGTGCGGGACTAGCTCCCATTGGCATTACATCATCTTCTAATGGATATGGCACTCACTTGGGCCCTCTGAAGATTATAAAAAATATATATATATAATAATAACACTGTAGAAGTAATGGTTTGTATAGCACAGATGTGTCTGCTGAAAACAGACACCCTGCTACCTTGTTAAGTCTCCAGACAGAGCTAGGTAGAACTCAATCAACATATTCAAAGGAATTACACATCTATAAAATTGAGAACTTATCAATTCATTGATGTATGCGCCGGCATATCCCCTGCTGAAGCAGTCTTTTTCCTGCAAATATTTTAAAAATCATTACACAGCTAAATGAAAGCAAAAAAAGATTTTAATATGTCTTTTTCTCATTAGAATTACCAAATGAAAAAGCAAATAAATGTTCAAAGAACACAACAAAAGTGTGATTGTATTACCTTCAAATACATTACAACAAGCTGCTTGTCGCCTACCAAATACATACAGCAGGGCTTCTGTGGAGACCAGGAGGCAGACAGTAACTTTGATCACGCAGACATTCCTCATTATTTCAGACCTCAAATCAAGTAGCAACAGTCAGGGGAAGAAAGGGGTGAGAGACATGGGGTTGCTGGGGAGGGAACGGGAAGCAGACTGCAATTCTGTCCTGAGTTCAGCATCCTAATTTAAACGAAAACAAGCTGTTGGCATCTCTGCGTTTCCCTGCACCCCGCCTTCCCCATGCTTCCCAGCCTCCTGGTTCACTAAAAATGACAAGCACATTTCTAGGCTCTGCTTTTTTATCAAGCTGACAAAGGTCAACAATACTAGCCAGAAGAGTGTTGAAGTATTCAGTGCCACAGGTCATCCTAATAGATACTGGAGGGACTCATTGCAACACCACTGTAAGCCAAGATAGTACGGTTTTTAAGAGGCAGCACTTTGCACGTTCACAGCCTGGTTAATTTAATACAATACTGGCCTCTTGTTTGCAAAATATCGCCGGCACATTTCAGGGCTGGTGTCTTTCCGTGGGTGACAGTAAGGTGACTGAATTCAGGCATGTTAACAGATGCACCTTTTTATGCTCTGTTAAACCATGTCACAGACTACAGCCCCTAAGTGCATTCCTTTATTTATGCTGCAGCCAGCTGAGCTAATTATCAGAGACAGACCTGGTTCTAGCTCTATAAAGTCCAGTGTGTGTGTGTGTGTTTAGGGAGGCTGCGAGGCAAAATGGGGTGGGGAGGCGGGATATTCTTTTGAAAACACTTTTTCTTAAACACATGGGTTTGAAGTCCTCGTGTAATTTCATCAGTGCTATGAATTGGGGAGAACTGTATGAGCAATTTTTAGAAGACAAGAATATTAAATTTCACTGTGCTGTGTGCTTTTTTTAAAAAAAAAAAAGAAAAAAAGAAAAACAGGCATATTTAGGCCCAAACAGCTATAAAATAAATACCAGTATAAAACTTGCTCTTTCTCCAACACTAGAAAATAGCTGAAGGACCTACCCCAGATCTTACAGTAAGACACTAATTCTGAACAAAACAGTTTGCTACATCTCTGCATACAATTTCTGTTTTATTATGTGTGGGCAAAGGAACACCCACTGACAGCTCTGCTGCTACCAAATATTATAACAAAGTTCTCTATAAGCTTCTATGCCACAGTCATATTTTATCAGTAGTGTGGCAGCTACCCTCCTTTCAAAATTCTTAGCCAGTTTGGCGATCTTTCACCAAATTAATGTCTTTTACTTGCATGACTTCTTCCTGTATTACAGTTTTTGGTTAAAAAAGACCATAACACTTAGAGAAAAGAGGAGAAAAAGGACCTGATGTTGACAATTTTTTTTTTTTTTTTTACTACTTATGACTAAATGACCTTAACCGAAGAATAAAGAATTAAATCATTTGTCTTACGAGCAATGGCGTATTTTTTTTTACAGTGTACAATTTAGCTAATAACTGGTTGGGGCCAATCTTTAACAAGTCACATATTTCCATTGTCCCTTCACCCCCTGCTTATGCTTTTACCACATCCTAACAAAAACATGACCAGAACTGGTGAAAAACATACGGTTCCAACTAATGAATCACATACTTTCCCGCAAGTGCAGTAAGTACTACCAGCTGTGACAGTCTTGCTTTGGCAGTGGAACCAGTGCAGAACAAGGCCGACACATCTGAAACCAGCTGTACTGAAAAACCACAAGCAATATAAGTCCGTCTGCCTTCTCAGGGGCTTCTTTGTCTCTGTCTGTGTCTCTGCTCTGTCCCTGGAACTTGCCAGCCATCTTGTTTTGACAGGGTTCAGAGTTTCAGAAGTTTCAAGGGGGAAAAAATCCGCTGATTCAGGAAACTGGGTTTCAAGAAAATGATAAGGAGGTCTTTGTCAAGTGAGTCCAAGTCAGGAAATTTAAAGAGACAGAGTTTGCATCTACATGTCTGCTCTGTTTGTGTTACAACTTAAAAGCACGGAAAAAGACACACATATACCTAAAGCACATGCACGCCCGTGAATTCCTACTTATACCTAAAAGCACAGCTAACGCTCATGAATCACGGGCAGGGGAATGGTGTCATTAGACACCAGGATTTTATTGGATTAAATCTGAGAGGGTCACAAAACGCAGAAATGACTCAGTTAATCTCTAATTACGTATATCATCCCAACAGGAAAGCCAATAAAAAATTATACCCCACCACACTGCTCTATGTTCTGTATATGCCACGTGCTTTATTAAAGACTATTCCAGCAGTGTTTCAGAGGCTTTTAAAAATCTGGAGGGGCACAGTTTCTTGTAGTCTTCAACCCATAAAGCCAGGTATCATAATCACCATAAGCCTATTGTGGTGGACTGAGATGGAGCGGGGAAAAAAGTAAACAAACATTTTCAGAAGTGACATGAAGTAGTTTTGCTTTACATAAAAAGTGTTGTGACATTCAAGTCTGCTGCTTCAGGTCCTTTTAGGACTAAAAGCAAGTACTGTATGTCATGGGGGAAGTCCCCCTTGCCCCTCTCTCCTCCATCAGAAAATACTTTTGCTCCTAGTTCTGCAGAAATGCAAGATATTAACCCTAGTATTTTTATACAAGCCAAGAACCCAGCCCAAGACTGATTTATCCTCATTTTGGAGCCCACACAGATGTGCATTTAGTAGAGAATATACATACAGGAAAAGACAAAAGAAGAACTGACGTCATTATTAATGATAGCTGCCTGATCTTTTTCAGAATTTCAGAACAAATTTAGATGGAATAAATGTCAGGTGATGGATTCTCAAAAATACTGCAATAGGTACATCACAGGTTTGTCATACGACTTTCCAGCAGTCACGCATGTCCCTCTTCAATATATAGCAGGTAAGCAGGTGAGACAGTAAAGTCAAAACCCTGGCAGCAATCCATCCCCATACGGTGACTATGTGTGTAAGGTATAAAAATGGGCACACAAGCACTGTAAACACCTTTAGCAGCGTTAAGTCTTCTAGCCCTCACTTGGGATGGTCACACTACCCCCAAGCAGTAAAGCTGTAAGTTAGCTATTCAGGGATGCCCTGTTGAGTGCCATCAGCACTTTGATGTGGTACCATGCCATCACCTATTTTGTATACACACACACTTTGAAGGAAAACTGTTTTAAGGATGGCTTAACACAGACATCCGCATGGTGTGATCTCCCCCTGTCCCGGGCACCTGTGACGTCATGCTGGCACACTAAGAGCAATATGAGCACTACAAGTCCCATTGTACAGACCTCTGACGGAGGGAGAAAAATTCTGACTAACAGTACTTAGAAAGGATGAGGAACTTCCCAAGACAGCTTTGCTCTACCAAATACCATCATGATTTAAAGAACTGTTCAGACTATTTTTCTTGACTAGATGTGGCATGTATCCTACAAGGAAGCTTGGACTTGCTCCACTTCCAAAGCATAAAGAACTCCTGTGTTCGCCCCTTTCTGCTATACAGATAGTCCTTGAATTCATCTCTGGTGAAATGATTGTCATTCCTGTACCAAAGGTAACACTGATTCCTGCAACAGAGGTAACTTCTGTTACAACTGAGGCACTCACCAAGATTGGGAAATTGGGAGAGGTGACGAAAGGAAGCTGAAATTCATCTTCATCCTTTTTTTGTCGACCAGAAGTTTGAAGACATCTCTGATACATGCCCTCTAAAAAGCTGGATTTGGTGGCTTGGGTTTTTAAGAGTTTTTTGGCTGGGGCAGGTACAGCAGCTTATGAACGGAACCAATGGAAAATCTTTCAGGTATCTTACATATTACCCTAACATCAGCCCTACACCAGCAGCACCAACTGTGCAGCCTTTTAGTTAGTATAAAAGGAAATTACAAACTCTAGACTCTTTACATACTTAAAAATCACTTTTTTTAACTGTAGGGCAGAAAGTGGTTTTGTTTTAATGATTTACTGGTTTACCTCAAATTACAAACTAATAAAATATATTTCCTCTTACAATGAAAAAGGTCTTCAGCAGATCTTTGTAGAGTCAAATAAAGATTTGCTGTAACAACACCAAGCTGCTATCACTGAACAAGTTTATATTAATTTCTAAAGTAGGTTTTATTTTTCTGTGAGGACAAAAAATGACATAGGTCCATTTTGCCGCATTCACAAAAGAATATCAGGGAAGTGTCAAGCAAAAGAATTGGTAGAAAATAAAACAGAGATTTCTAGCACTGACATGTGAGGAATAATTTTTGCATGTTGTCTTTTATGACAAGTACAAAGATAATTCTAAAGCTCTAGTCTCAAAACAGCTTACTACAGTGGGAACTGACTAACTATATGAATAATGTACCTTCTTAGCTAATATCGTTACTTCTGTTTTTTTCTGAAATGGACAATATTTTATAGAAAATAAAATTTAATATAAAATAAAGTGATTCCAACAATTAGAGTATACAGTACACCATCCCATATGCTAACACTCCTCACTACAGTTTGCTAAATAGGGCAAAACATAAGCATACTTCTCTAAACTAGAAACAGAATTTCTGTTTGGCCTATTTTGATTAATTGTCATTTATCATTTCAGGTTTTTTTAATAGTGTATTTTCAAAAAAACATTATAGCAGAGGAATTGCTAAAATGAATTAAACTGAGAAATGAACTTTCTTTTGGTTTCTCAACTAATGCAGTTCAAAAGCATTATCCCATTCAATTAGGATTCAAAAGCAATGTCATGTGACTTAGCCAATTGCAAAGTTCATCCAGTATTTCCCAGAAATGGTAGGACTGTTTGAATTGAAAACTACTGTCTGTCCAACAGCGGTATAATTTATTCAATTTACAACCTATTTATGGAGCATTTATAAATGTAAAGGAAGGACTAGATTTTCTGCACAAGTAAAAGAAGAGTTTGACTAACCCAGGTTATAATTAACAACAGTGTCTATTAAAAAAAAGTGCTAGCTGCCCACAGTAATTAGCTAATATTTAATCATGTTATTTCTTGTAAGAAGAATAAGGAAGTATAACCATGGATTTAACATGAGAGCAACATGCACTGCTTTTCTAAGGGGCAAATTCAAAATAAGCCATTCCTGTCTTGACTGAAATGACTAACACACCTATCTTCAGGTACACCACAAGTTGTTTTGGAAACAGCTGTCTTTCTCAAAGAAGGGGAGCATCCAAGGCAGTAGAAAATGCTTTGAGGCTAGCTGTTCTTCAGCATGCCACTTGAACAACCCACAAATATAGTTCTCCAGGTGTTCAGCCAAGTGAGAGAGCCAATACAACAGGCAGCCAGTAAATGCACCTTCAGGAGGCAAATAAGCAACAGCCATAGAAGACCGTGAACCTATAGTCTGGCCCATTGTTACAAGTTTACATGAATATACTTGGCTTTTCTCTTCACAGTTACATGGGAAAAAAAAGGCAGATCTTCCTCTCAGCTATGTATGTGTAACACTAATGTTCTTCAGTGAGAAATGTGTGCTTTTGTCCAGCAACACAAACTATATAATATGCCACTAGGGACAGCTGGTTTGCAATTTTCAAGTGAAGCTGCAAGGATTCCTACATGCATCACAAGGGATTGGTGCACACCTTTAAAGTGACGATCACTTGAAAACACAGTTTTGGAGATCACTAAAAATAAAGAAATGTCTTAACTTGGGCTAATCTGATCTAAAATCAAGCCATATTTCATCTTCGTTATTCCAAAAGAAAACCAAAAATTGCTAGATTGGTAGAGTTGCGGATTTTTTTTTTTTTTTAATAATCATAGACTAATATAGATAGGAAGAAACCTTTGGAGGCCATCTGCTTCAACTCCATGTTCAAAGCAGGGCCAACTTAGAACAGGTTGCACAGGGTCTTTTCCAGTTGTGTTCTTCTAGTAATTGATTTTTTTCATTTTAAAATTACTGCAATAAAAGAATTCTTGACCTACCATATTAAGCAGTACTATCGATACTAAGGAAAACAAAAACAGATGTTAAAAGGTTTGCTCATAAGAGGTGGCAGAGACAGAATCAGAGACCTGGAGCTTGCAGTTCAGTCCATAAGACTTTGTTATCTAACCAGTGTTTATATTGTCTTTTAAATAAACCTCATCTTCAAATTAGTCTTACCTGCTTAGCCAATTATCCCACTGCTATGTATTCCCCTTTCAACTCAGTAATGAATATACAAAACACCGTCTGTGCTAATACTAAATACTACATCATCTCTGAGTGGAATCTGTACTTCAACTCCATGCTTAGCTCTTACACAGTTTTTAATCCAAGGTAGGATTTCTTGTATTTTGCCACAAATTCTCAAAGAAATTAAAAGTATATAACATGTCCTCTGCAGTTGTCTGCTCTTTTGCCTTCCAGTGTGTTAGAAAAGCACACATTATGCTCAGAAAAGCCCTTCAGTTTTCCTTTCTCATCATCATTAGGTGCTTAATTATAATTCTATTTTAGTAATTTTTGCTATGTCTTTTCTCAGCCAAAAAAATACTCACCAAATACAGTTTGAGGAATCACCTTTTCAAAAGAAAGAGTAAAACATCTGACCACCTGTTCAGATAAAAGCATATTTATTAACAGATATATTTAATATGGTTAGAAGTCCTTAGATGAGGGCCACTGGTGATTTATTACAAATTAATTTCTTTTGCTTCCTGTCTAAGCTCCAAAAACATCTTAACCAAAGCTGGCATAACTGCAGATGTCAGCTGCTTTCTTGTATAATAGGGACAGCAACGGGAATATTTTCCTGAAAAATCTGACTAGCCCTAGTAATACCCACAATTTACTTACATGCAGTCTACATAAACAGTTATGCTGGATTTAGCTTGTGTTTAGTACCACTTGATAAAAACTATTACCAATGTGGTTTACATAAATTACATGTAGTCTACTCCATATGGAAACCATATTTTAGCAGCAACCAATGTTTAATAATGAACACTCTGCCTTGCTCTCTAAGGGGCCGGCTCTTTCTCGCCTCTCTCTGGCTGCACTGTTCCTATGATTTGTCTGCAAAGATACTTAGCTCATGAAACTCAAGTCATTTGAATATTCACGCTGCAGTTAAAAAGGGATTAATTTTATCCCATGTTGTACTGGTAACAAGATAACTGTCCTCTTTGAAATGTAGTACGCTAAATTACCTTCATCTATAAGTTATTTCAAACATAGGCTGATAACAACAATTGACATCATGAACAATATTGTTTGTCTAAGTGATTAATGACTTTTATTTGTTTACTTTATAATAAGTCTCTTTAGCCTCTGTCATGTAAAATTAATTAACCAACAAGTAGCAAAGAGATACAAGCACAAAATAGTTTAATATTTTATTTTGGCTTTGTGTACTTTTGTAATATTACAGTATTTTTGTTTAATAACAGTGGCATCTTTATTTCTTCATTCTATTGAATATGATATATAGGGCAGATTAAACAGAAGCTGCAGAGAACTATTTATCAATGATAGGAATGAACGCCTTCTTGAAGATTTTAAGTTTATATATATACTTAGATTCCCTTACTAGGTTAAGGCAAAATAGAGAATTTTGCTCTCAGGACTGTAAAATTTCAGGCTGAAATTCTGATCCTTTTGAAGATGATGGCAATTTTGCTTTTTGCTGTGGCCAGATTTAACCCTCAAATTTTAATGTGTTTAATATTTCAGTTAGCAGGGGAAACAAAGCAGATTCTAACAAAAGCATTTCCACGAAAGGTGAGACTACTGCTACAACAATAGGCCTACTCCATTCTTCTGTTCCTTATTCACAGGTTTAAGAAATAGGAAAAAACTTGAAGATTTTACCAGAATCAACTCATCAAAGAAATTCAATACCATGAGCTAAAATACGATAAGGAAGCTACTATTACAAGGTAACGCTTAAAGACCTAGATGAGACGGTGTGACTTGTTGGAAAATTACATGAATTTAACAGAAAATGGCAACACTACAAGGAGTTTTAAAGTAAGTCCTGTATATGAATACCTATGACATAATTCTGTAGAATTCAGAAAGCTTGTATTAAGGGTACAATTCTTCATAGCTCAGATACGACGTAAACTTCCAAACATCTGGTGAACGTCAGTGCAGAGCTTTCAGTCTCCCCAGAGAGTTATCAGTTGGACTATAATGTTATCAGCTTTTGTGCACTTCTCAGAGAGATGCAATCAACTTGCCTGAGAACATGAGGAAGAGCCAGGAATTCCTTTTCCAATTCCAAATTTGTGGACTCTCTAACATTTCTGGTAAATCAAGAATTCCCAGTTGCCTCACTTTCACAACCTCCAAAAGTTGGGATACTTCTGTGCCTACTTTTTAGACCAGTAAGGAGTAATTGCTACCAAATTACTCCCCATTTCATAAATACTTAAATAAAATTATTTGAATGCTAACATTTAGTTCATAGTGCCTAAATACAGATACTTCAATATAACATGGAAGATTTTAAAGCAGAAATATTTGACATTGATATATGAACAGAACATCTCTTACATTCAGAAATTATGATACTGCTTAAGAAAGCAAAGCATACTTTCAGTTGCCCAGACAGTACCATTCACATGGCAGTTCTCTCCTTTCAGATCAAGTGAATCATCAAAAACACAATTTAATGTAATTCAGTGTGCAACAGTGACCTGTCACTGGATGCCCAGAATACTTTGGTGTGCTCTCCAATGACCATGACAACAAAAGTTGTTCAGATGTTGCTTGAAGACAGTTTCACAAATTTAATGAACTACCAGAGAATACCAGGAGGTTGTGGAATCGGGATTCTGCTTACAACCTACTTTCTGACATGACTTTAATCTATGCTGTACAAAGGCCAGCTCTTCTCCCCAAACCAAATTTACAACTCAAACACAGTCTGCTGAGGATTTCTCTGGCTAATTTTTATCTACAAACCAAGGAACAAATAGATTGACTGCCCCTCCAGTTTGTGGATGTGGGACCTAGATGCCTCCTCCCACAGCCGTCATCCTAATATTTTGCTTCAGTTTGATGAAAGAAATTCCCGTTTTGGGCTGGAATAAATAAGCTTCTGAAAAAGCTGGAAAACACAGTAAATGGTCTTCTCTGAGTATTATCTACACTGTCCTCATGCAACCCCTAAACATAAGTTTGGTTTCCTCCTAAGTTCATCAGCGTCCTATTTTCAGTGCCATTAAGAAATCTGCATCCCAACAAGACGGAGAGAGTTTGTGTAAATATCAACAGCAGTATTTATTGTGAAAAATGAGTGGAGAGTTGGGAGGAAAAGTGCTGACAGTTTCAAGGCAACACAATTGTTCTTTGAGGAGATTATTCACAATGTCTCATAAAAGTGTTTTTAGATGAGAAACCACATGAACAAGAAAAAGTAATTAAATCAACAAATTACAATTCTATGGCACGTGTCATTCAAAGTTTGAAAATGTTATCAAAAAGAAACACTCCTTCCCAATTTACAGCAGGAAAAAAACAAGGCATACCAGGTGGAATCTGGAATTAATTAGGAAAAGTCCCACTGAGAAAGTTCAAGTTGTGTAGATTTGGAAAATCAGAATTCAGTGACAGAGAACAGCAAGAAACTGAACTTGATACCATTAATTCTTCTAGATCCTCTCACTAAGCTACACTTTCTCTTATACAAAGGCGACGACAAGGCATATAAACAGTACAGAAATGGTTTTAATCTCCCAAGTAGCAAATGATCCTCACATTTAGATAAACGTCTATGAGTGGCAATCTCTATCTAAAGCTAACCTGCTCCAAATTCTTTCATCAAAAAATGAGATTGCTCATGCTGTGAAATCGATTTCATGAAATTTCTAATAATTTCTAGTATGAAGATTCCATGAGGCTTTGGTCATGTTTTTCTGATGCTTTGAAATACAGAATGGGCTGAGATTCCTGATCTTCAGTTGCAAGCACAGAGACAGCTATTTCAACTATCTTCAGAAATGTTTAGTGTTCCAGATGAAAATCCCAGGACAGTTCCTGTTTCCTAAAAACATTTCATATGAAGCAGTTCTGTAATCTCTTGATAGCACATTAAAGATTAATGACATCTGATTTTTCTGATAGCAATTAAACTATTAGAGAATCTTACAGGTTTCCATTTACAGAGGATACATAGTGTCAATAAGCTGTCATCTTCCTCTTTATTTAGCGATCATAGAATTCTGAAAAAAATTACATGCAGTTATTTTCATAGATAATTATGTACAGTTTTGGTCAGATCTATTTAACATGAAAATACTGGCAGACTTCTAACACTGTTATTGTGAGAGTCTGCTACTACTGGCACAAAATTTAAGCATGTCCATACTTTTCTAAATTCTAATTTCAGTGTTCTGCTACTAATTACTAATGTCAAAAGCAGAACAAAAGCTCACTGCTTGGCTTGTTGACTTCTGCACACAGATGTCAAACACACAGAGTTCATTAATGATTTCAAGGTGCCAGAAACCTAAGAGATGTCCAAAACTGTGCTGTTGATATTTGGTTCTTTTCAGATTAGCATCTTCATGAATGAAGAAAGCACAGTTAAGACCAAAATCTTAATTTGTTATACACTGTGCATCTTTTAACACTATCATATAATATCAAGGGAAATCCCAGAAAAGTCTAGAATAGATAGAGATATGTAAAAAAATTAAATATAAACCTATTCTACTGAACTTCATGGCATCAAGCTGTTACCAGATCAAAAGATTAACATCCAAGAGAGAAGTAGTTAATGGCCCACAAGTAGGTGTGTCATGGTCTTCAAAACTAGAGGATGCAGAACCTCTGTCTACAACTGTTCAAAATGTCTTATGTGGCCATTTAAAACAAAAACAAAAAAACAAAACCAAAAAACAACGAATAGTAGCTGTTTGGTTTACACAAACTAGTATAGGAGATAGATAGTTTAAAATGTGCACAAGTGAAACTAAACACAATAAAGAGCTTGTACAGCAATTATACTGGTCATTACCTCTAGTCAACATTACATTTTGTAACACTATAAAATCGTGTTTTAACAAAATTCCAGATTTGTGGATTTTAGTCCATTCTAACTCTGGTACCTATTCAATTCTGGTACCATTCTAATTCTGGTACCAAAACATGTGGCTGGACTAATTCTTCCAAGCAGAAAAAATGTTAACGTTCTGCTTTCTATATCCTGGGAAAGGGAGTAAATATTCAGTTATTTTATGAAGTTCTATATTGCGCTTGTTTGGGCAAAAGCGAGGTTAATTGTTAAGATAACAAAAATTGAAAATCTAAACACGTACTCTGCCCATGAGAGGAAGAATTATCACAAACAACCTTTGCATCTACAGGAATCTTTTCAGTCCCCCATACTGTTTTGTAAGCTTACATTCACAACTGCTGTCTTTAGAAGTGTTTTCTCCTCATAGCACAGTGTGGAAGATCCACAGAAACAGCAGGGGAAAGCTGTGTCAGGGACACCGTTGTCAAACGCACAGCTAAAATGGGGTGGGATGGCTTTCATATATGGCATCTTTCATTTCCACAAATCTGTAGCATTTGAAAGGAGAGCAGGTAAACCATTTACAGACATGTGAGATTGTTCCCTTTACCTCCTAAAATTATTCTGTCCGGTAGGAAACAGATTGAGCCTCAAAGACGGTAGAAATTACGGAGGTGAACTAATGGTTATATATACTCCTCTGGAAGACATGTGGAGCATTGGAAGCTGGTATCTACACTATTCTTCTTGAATGTTTATGTAGTTCAAAGACAGTTATCAGAAATTCTCCCTTTACTCTTCCTGATTTGCATTCTTTATTTTTTTCTAGTAGAGTCACATTATGGCTGCTACATTTCCACCAGCTACCTCCCGGGGAAGGTTGCAGAAACTAACGGGCAGCTCATACACAGTTTCTCTGACTTTTCAGGAGGGACCAACCACACAGGCGACCTGGGCACATTCAGTAGGCCCAGCATGTCCCAAACACACTGTTCTTCCTCACCTTGCAGAGCGTTTCTGCTCAGTGCACGTGCAGCAGGCCTGGCATTTCTTGAAAGCACGAGACTCACTGAGCATGTGCTGCAGAGACCGTGAAGACATTTTTATGCCCAGGAAAATTCTAGGCAGAAATACAATGGATATAGTTATGTGCCACTTTTGCCTTTCAACAAGACAATCAGAAATCAGCTCACTTGCTGATGTATGATTTGTCCCCATGACAGGAATTATCTATAATAAACAGGACTGTTACTACTTACAATAACTGAGTGGTTACCCACAAGATAATGATATCTTTGTTTTATTAAAAAATGCCTCTTTGGGAGACTTTTCCACAATGGGAAATAATCAAGTGATAAAATTGTAGATTGTACCAATCTGAAATGCAATTTCAAATATTTTCAAACATCCTTATTAATTTTTAGCATATTAAAAAGTTTCTTCAGATAACAAAACTGTAGTCCTTTAAAACAAGTACTACTTCATAGTTCAATTTTGTGTTGTATGTTGTTATGACAGTACTGTTAACTGCTGTACTGTCAGCACCCCCTTTCAGCAAAAACCCTACAAATCAGAAAAAATGTTTTAAAAATACAACTTTTTATCAAAAAAGCACACTGCTATTCTATAATCCCTCTTTTTTTTTCTTTTTCTGAACAGAAACAGATTCAAGACAGAGGCTTACAAATTAACTTTTAGACACTCCAATAAACTGTGATTCCAGTCATTCTCTCTGTCAATAAGTCTCTGGAGGGGCACTAGGAAGACAGAGATACTCCCCACCCTCTATAAGGAATGCAGAAGACAAATTCCTTCCCCAACCCTTCCTTCAAGTGCTGCAGGTCGTTTTGGGAATTCAGTGCCCCTAGCACAGTGGTCTGTGGACACTTGGAACTTGCTAAGCCATGAACTGCAGTGGACCCACATGTGCTTGAGCAAATTAATAGCTGCCTTCTCCCACTACTTCCTTTTCTAGGTTATTCTCTCTTTTCAGTGGCCTGGAACTGGCAGATCAGGATGGAAAAGATTCCAGAAAACTATGCAGAGATAGTGGAAGATAGGTGGAGACTGAGCCTCAGATCACTTCAGAAAGTGAAGGAACTAGGAAAACTAGGCACGGTGGAAGAGCAAGTACACAACCTTACTCCTTGTGTAACACAAATAAAACATATACCAGTATGCCCAAATGCATTCAAGTTCACAGCAATAATCTGCTTCCTTTTCAGCAAAATACTATTATTTACTAAGATTTAAAAACATGGGAGAAAAAAAAGAAGCAGAACTTGCCCATATCTGCCAAGTATTCTCCCACCATAAGCAAACACTAAAAGTAACAAGTTGCTAAGCAACCTTTATCATTTGGCTTAAACCCGCTCATCACAGTTAAGATTTATCTTAATGTTCATAAGCCAAGATAAACACTGACCCTACGTTTACAGCACTATTTTCACAGGTCGTTAGCAGAAGTGCATTGATTACTCCTAGATAGTAGTATACTTTTAGCACGGCAGTTTTAACATTTCTGCTCCTTTTCTCCAGTTGTTTCCTCTGAAACAATTTTTGATAAAAGCAGATGAGCGCATAAAGACAAGGAGATCAGTGAAATGGGGTAGACATTTAGAAAGAGCAACAAGAGGACAAAAGGCAAATGACTGTAGCTTGCAGGAGGAGGACTAGAGCATCTGATGATCTTTAGACTAGACTGATTTTCAGAGGCTTACGTATGCAACACTTTAGTAAATTTAGCACCTTTAAGCCAAATGGACTCCCTACAGAGAAACTGTCATGCTTGAAAATTCACAAAGCAATTCAGAAAGGCCAAAGAAATTTCTTGTACTAGGTGGCAGCATTCTATACAAACAAATGTATTCCGAGAGGTAATGTTGCTAGTGTTTACAAAGAAACTTTTCTCTCAACTGCATAAATTAAAATTTTGCCCAAGGAAAGGCTAAGTAAAAGACTCAGTTAAGACCACAAGATTTGGCCCAGTGAAAAATGTTGATTTCTTTAGCTATAAACATTCCAAGACAGTTTTATAGATTCATGCACCGAAACATGTAAACCTGAAAATGAAGGTGACTAATCCTTTATCATTTTCTAGGCACTTAAATACCAGGAAGAAGACGATGACAAACTGTTTCCAAATTAATTCAGTTAAAAGTTACTAGTAATGATAGTGATAAGAAAATACTGTGTTTTATGTAATGTTTCCTTTTATTTCCTCAGGTGCTTTAAGGAGAGAGGAAAATAAAGTGGATTCTTTTGAGATCCTAAAAATTCTTGTGAAACATTTATTAAAGTGAGAAACTGATAATCAGAAAAAAAGACTGCAGTTAGGCAATCAACACGACAAAAAATGTTTGCTTAATATCTCTTCCAATTCTTCAGTTACCCCTTTTGTGTCCTTCCCCTTCTGAAACAAAACCAAGCTGATTCTCAGACTCTCAAAAGTGGCACGACTGAGATCACCTACAACTCTGCCAGATACTCCCCTCTTTCAGAAATCTCCCCGCCACGACTATCACCTCCTTCTCCACTTCAGCACCTTTCATGGCTCAGTTAGGAGAACTGCTGTCATGAGGTGCAAAGACTACGCTGAGCTCAAGCTATCACCAGGTGTAACCAGCCAGCATACCTCACGCTGGGCAAGAGGGCAAGGGCAGGAGGAAAATTACACTATTATTATTTATTTTGGTCAGCAGCAAACTCAATGCAAGAAAATGCCACAGAACCCAGGCCCCATAGGAACAAATACTGGGTGAACCAAAACAAGAGGAAGCACAGCCCCTGCTCCCAGCTTAGAGAAGATGAAACCTCAGCTAAGTGAAGAAACAGTCACAAGACTTTAGGAACACAGGCAGTAGCACTACTGAGTTTGCCCTGGTGTGCTGGACTTGCCTGGTTGGTTGGTTTGGGTTTTTTTGGAAGCACAGAATATGTTGTCTTTTTTCCCATATGACAATGGCCAACAGCCTGAGAAAGAATGGTAGTATGGGAGGACATGGTAATAATAAAAAAAGGGAGAAAGGAATAAGAGTAAGTGGGGAATGAGGGAATGGTCAATTAAAAGAACAAAGAGGAAGGAAAAATGGACAATGGAAGCCTGGGATAATAAGGGCCATTCCAGACAATCACCAACAGGAGAAAAAAGAATCTCCTAGGCACTGCAAAAACACAAACGGGTACCATGAGTTGGGAAAATTGCTTCATCCTGAGAAGAAAAAAGATCTAGTTTTGCCTTCAGGAGTACTGCTCTGCAATTCTCTATCCTTGACGCTGAAAGCAGCCACCTCCAGATAACAACAGCTCAAAGTCTTCTCTGGGTACGGCACAGCATTTTCCCCTCATTCTCTGCAGCTCACGAATAGATGTGCACCACTGAGTGCTCTGCAGAGGTGTTCACAGGAGAGGATATGCCTTCTTACCCTAGAATCACGACACTAACTGAGACTTGGTATTTTAAGAATTGTTCTTCCTCATCCAGTCAAGCATATACATCACACTGGATTTACTGGGTTTTTGTTTGCTTGTTTCTACAACATCAGGGTAACAATGAAATGATTTACTTTCCCAGTAATGTAAGGATTAGTCTCAGATACCACAAGGTAAACAGTCATTGAAAGTGACTGGATTATGATAGCTCATCACAGCACAATTAGTAACATTTTGCCAGAACTGTGGAGCAGAAGAAGAGTTAAAACGAATGCTTCCACTAAATAGTGTGGATATTGTTATTTGCGAACTGCCCAAGTGTCAAAGTAATTCTTAGGGAGGACGATGCTCTCAATACTATGTCCTTCAAGATTCTCTTAAACAAAACTGGGCATGCATATTTAAATACCTTTTTATAAATATTTTTTCAAAATGCTACGGAACTTCCTGTGTGTTTGTATCCTCTTTGTGCTCACTTTCTCTGAATATTCTGGGGACTGTTTCCTGGCAGGAAAGTTTACAGAAACAGCAAACTGAACGTTAAGTGGCAGCTCTCTAGAATAGGCACCCAGAACATAAGCTTTTGTAACTAAGCATTGCAGCACAAATATTATTAGGTCACGAGGAAATGCCAGGGTATGCAGGTTATTAAGCTTCTAATGTTTAGCAGCTATTTACCCACTAAAATGTGCCTTGTTCAGATCAGTCTGGATAATTTCCCCTGTTTACACAGTATAGATACACATTTTACAAAGAACATTCCTATCATTTCAGCCAAATATGCGATAAACAAATACAGAAAAACTATATATGCACAGTCTCCAAAGGATTAAAAAATGGTATTTTTCATTCATATAGTACCCTTCATCCTAAAGAATCACAAATCTGTTCACAAAGGCTATGTATATCAGTAACACTGAAATGCTGATACATCTTTTTCAGACTGTATAACTTTCTGCAATGCACACAGAGAAATATGGTAAATTTTGACTGAGGACTCCGACCTGTCCAAAATGTACTTTTGGCTTTTTTGAGCTTTATGTTCTTTGCAAATTGAATAGTTCAGGACAGTAAAGTTACCATATACAGGCATAAGTTCATTATGAATCGTGAATCGGGACCTTTATATTTACAAACAGCAGACACCACCTCGTTTCCTTTGAGAGATCTCCTGACAAAATAACTCCATGATATGTAATTCAGGCATGTATCTCAGAAGACTGATTGTCCAAGAGTGGGTCCTGCTATGATATGAAATAGCAATCTCAAGAAGGGTTAGTATTCAAAGCCTTGAGCTTCATCTGCAGGTGTCAGCCTCGTTGCTCTGGTAAAGATCCCATCATTTCAGTTGGGAATTTTGACAATGTAGGATTTGTAAAGGGCCTCAGGATATGTACTGGTAATTTAGATCAGAAAATTATCCTTCTCCTTCAGGCTACCCTGCAAATGTTATAGTACTTGATGTATTGTAAGCCAGAGTGGGACACAAAATGTGCAATGGCATTAAAAGTGGAAGATTCTCTCTTAAATCCAAAACAGAACTGATATGTATGGATTTTTTATAACAAGGGAGTTTACTTTCCAGCCATTTTTACTGGGATACATAGAGTATTAATGGGGCTCTCTCCTTTCAATGATGTGACAAATATGGATGCACAATATGTAAGTCCAGGTAGAAAAAGGCCCCTACAAATTAGTGCCAGTTGCTGAAATGTTTATGCATTTCATGTAAAATACTCCATTGTTATAAATTCTGTAAAGACTAATTAAAGCATTTTCAGAGCTTTGCCTTCTAGTTTATGTAACTGAGACTTTTTATGCTTGACCTGCAGGAACAAAATCTCAGGCTGCTAAACTGCGTTCCTGCCTGTCTGCTTTCACGGTAGAAAAATATTATTTTAAAAACTTAATTTGAGTTCTTAACTGTATGCTAATTGCTATGTTATTCTTAAGTCATAAAAATAACTGTTTTCATGTTGTAGTCTCCTTTCAGAAAATCTTTAAACCTCTTCAACTAAGATGTAACCAACAGGCAATATTCAATTCCTCTTTTTTATTTTAAAATGAAGTTCAAGCTCTGGGTTTAAAGTTAGGCTTTAAAATCTTATATTCTAAGCAAATTTTTTCTATAGTTTTGCATTGGAATAAATCCACTGAAGTCTCATTTTGATGTGCAGTCATTTTGGTACAATCAGAATTTTAGAGACCAAAAGAAGTCTGAGAAAGAGGTTTAAAAGGCTTGTGTTACTTAATAATCCTAATGGGACAGAAAGACAGATTTTTAACAACAAAGAATAAACACAAAGATATGTAACAAGTGAACCCTGGCCAAGTTATTTGTACCTTTCTGCCCATCCTTCTTCAGATGCAACTTTAGTTCTAATCCTTCTTTCACTGGCATTTTCACCTGTGTATGCTGCTATTCCCATAGGTTTACTTACCCATAGGTAAGTTATTTATCCCATGTGCTCAAAATCATTGTGGCTACAAATAGCCAGCACAAGAAATCGGAGTCCAAAATTTATTCATTTCTGCTGAACTCCCTGCTACCCCAATATATACAATTTGGCAAAACAAAAATCTGTATGAAGTTCAGTCAGGTGGGAGTTTTTGCTAACCATCTTTTAGGAAGAACAACCACAGAAACTCACCTTTGCCATCTTTTTCTCTACTTTTATTCATTCCTTCTTTTTTCTTATCATTTTCTCAGATACAATTTTCTTGACTCTCTACATTTCAGCAGCAGCAGGAGTTTTGAAACTCAAACTATTTCACACATGCAACATAAATTTTGATCCATTTCATAATTAGATCCAAATTTGAAACTTCTCCCTGCATCCTCTATTCCCTTCCCAAATCTGATGGCTTTTGGAACATGTCAAATGCAAATTTCAAACAGCATTTTATTCTTAGTGTGCTTAATGCAGTTTTTAAAAAGAAAGCAAAAATCTCATAAAACAAGGGAAAGTCCTTAGAAACTTTTGAAATTCTAGCCTCCTATTATAGTTATATCACTTGGTATATGAGCTTAACAGCGTCCTCAGTTCTCTGGCAGATTATAGCTGATAGCTCATTAGACTGTTCTTCACGTTAAATTACTGAAAAGGGTGATGTATTTATAATACAGCTTGCAATGCTATAAAATGGCTCATCAATCTGTTTTATTCATGAAAAGTCCACATAAGGCCACTAGTCTGTTACTGGCAATAAACCTTGGGTGCGTTTTCAAAAGACCTGCATATTAGATAGTGATTTATAGACCCTGTCCAAGAAACCAAACATGATACTAACAAAGCAGGGGATAACTCAGCTGACACTTTGAAAAGCAATGTAGTTCCTTAGGTACATCATAAGACAATAACATACACAAAGAGAACAGAAGAATATCTTGTTTTTAAATATAACATGGAGCTCAGGAAACAGTTGAACAATCATTTTTATATCAGCTTCACTGCTGTTCTAGGCAAATTAAATCCAGTACATATTCCTCTTATTTGTGTGTTGTAGTAATGTGAGGGACATACTGTTCCTCTTGCACTGCCTACCTTATCCATCTTGTGCTTTCATACTGCCATAAAGAAACTGTTCTATCACCTGGGAACTATTTACATCTACGAATACTGTACAGCACCGAACACTTCATTATGGCACAATAAAAAAGAGCAACAATCTGGTCTGGGATTTTTAATAATTTTCTTTTCAGTCTGACAAACAGGTTGAAAAATGCAAATGTATATTATTGCACAGCCTCATAAAATTACAAATAATTCTATAACTTTTGGGTTTTTTTTTAATTTCATGGAAAACGGATTTTTTAATGTCAATTTTCTATATGTCAAGAAATTATTTAATAACAACAGTACTACAGAGCATATAAGGAACAGAGGAGGCAACTGTCCAGTTTAGTTATGCTTCCTAAAAAAAATGCAAACAACTTAAAGAGGGAAAAGAGCCTATGCACACCCCCAGCACTGACAGTCTTCATGGTAACAGTAAGAAAGTTATTTAATGTAAGAGAACTCTCAAAATTTTTGTTTAAGCATGAATGTTTTTCAGAATGCCATTTAAAGTATTGAAATGCCACAGTCAATATCTGCAACATGAGTAATTAAGAAAGTTTCATTTGTACCCTTCTCTCCATCCCATTTTGTTAATTTTGCAATCACATTTCTTATTGTTTTGAATACCCTTCTTCTCTGCAGTTACCAAGCAAAGAAAGGGAAGCTAGTTGTAAGTGGGAAGAGGTGGCACTCATCATATACAGAGTGCTATTAGAAGCCCAAAGCAAGTAATATCAAAAGGAGAAAACTGTTTTCTGCCAGTCTCTTTTCATTACTACAATCATTACAGTTTGATCAGCCAGTTGAAGAGCTCCAATGAGAATGGAGCCTTATGCCTCCATGAAATCCTTACGACAGTGTCTTTTTTTGTGTCACATACATTATAGTTAGCAACACATTTTTAGATTGAAGTGCTGTATTAATATGATAATATCTCTACAAGGACACTGAAAAAATACAAGGTAGAATGCATTTCCCAAAACCTGTTTTTTGAATATGTCTTGCTGAACATTATATGTTTTTTCAAAACTGATATATGTCTAAAATTATTTTATTGAACAAAACTTTAAAAAAAAATGTAAAATGTTATGGCTCTTAAGCATGGGGGGGGGCATTTTTCTATTAATAAACTGCATCCCATCTTCCAGCAAGGCAAAACTTCTCTGCCTTGATGATATAGTGCTTCCATGCCGCATAGTATGTTTGAGTGACAACCTTTTAGTAGAAAAGCAAACAAAATTTAGATAATTTACATTTTATAATACAGAGTAGAATGAATCTTTGTTAGGATCTACATTTTCCCTTGGAAAGTTGCATATGGCATGAAATATGCTTTCAAATACAAAAAGCAACAGAATAGGAATAGTACTATTAATGAAAATTAATGAATCTTTTAAAACAAGGCAATTCTCTAATAGCCTATCATTATAACCTCTGTTAAGTCTTTTCTCCATTTATCCTTTCAGAATTTATTCATCTATTGACTGCATTAACTTTCTGTCTTAAATAAGGTACAAGCACATGCTGTCACAGACCACCTTTCTCTCTGTTCTATAAAGCACCTTAAACATTTTGGATACTAAAACAGTCATATGTAAGACTTTAAGCAGACAGTGGACAAATAACAGTGTTTTAAGATGACTTTTAAAGAATAAGATGATGAACGAATAATGACGATATCCGCAGTGGATTTTGTGCTCTGTAAACTTCCACAGCAAAAGCATGATCACTCCCTGACCAAAGCAGATGCTGTGCAATGCCAGAGCAAGGAGATCACTAGAACTTGGTGCAGGCAGATGGCTGCAGAGAGGAGAAAGCATCAGTTTTGCAGAGCTTCTGTGCCCTCACAGATACCAGACCAGGTATACTTGCTGACATAAAATTTGTGACTCAAGTCACAAATTTTCCGGTGGAAAAGCACTCCTTGCTGGTGAGTTCTGCTCACCACAGGATGAATGAGGGTGTTGGGGCTGGGGAGGGGAGAGGGAAGGTATTTGAAAGGGGGAAAATAATATCAGTAAAACAGGCTGAACCCTTGCAAACGCATCACATAACTCCTCTGCACTGAAATACGTTGTAATAAAAGGCAGCAGAATGCTTAAAGTGAACGCAAATATTTTCCAGAAATGTGGTCATGTTTTTACACATACTGTATGCCTGGGTCATTTTACTATACCAACATAAATAATTACAATCTTATTAAAATGTTCCTGACTGTGATTAGTGCAAAGTGGGCTCGTTTCCCACTCCCCTCACCAGGCCCATAAAAAAAAAAAAAAATGCCAGCGCCTTCTCTTTGTGAGAAGTAGCAGTGGATTTTTTCCCTTATATGTTTCTTTAAACAGTTCCTGAATTCTTGACCGATTAAGTAGAATTAATGTCTCTTGAATTTGGAGGCACTGGAAAAGAAAAAAAAAATCGAATTCTCTGTCATAGGGAATGTGGTGCAGAACTGCTACCGTGGACCTCTGGAGGGTGAGACGGGAGCTGTTTCGGCAGGCTTGGGCTTCTCTCTGCTTATGTGAAACGGACATTGGCATATCTTGCCTGGACTTTTCCTGTGGGGTTCCTGTGGTAGGCAGGGTGGGGAATAGTTGTCTGAGCCATACCAAGGTCAGCCTGCTAGAGCTGACAGTTTCTGTCTCTGTACAAAGAAAAGAATCAATACTTTTGGACTACGGCTGTGCCCTCAGTGTAAAACAACAAACATGCAGCGTCTGACATGTTTCTAGGTGATTTGTGGCAGAACCTCTTGTCTGATCTGTATCCAGGAGCTGCTGTGTTACTGCTCTGTGCTTTTCTTCTCTCTCCCGCCCCCCCAGCCCTGTGATGTCTGAAACTTCACCCAGGTACAGAGGCGTGTGTTCTCCCCTACAGCTACTTGTCACTCAATAAATCACACCTACAAGCACAGTCTGCACAGAGTGATCTGGGCTTTAACAAAGGATCAGAGGGACAAAGTGCAGGCAAGATACTGTAATTATAACAAAAATAAAACATTCAGTGGGCTGCCGCAAAGACACGGGCTCCCAGGCACTCATAAAATATTATTAGAATTGTAGTTTTGTTTCAGTTTTCAGCTGCCATTTTTAACGAACTCTCCGCCTCAGCTCGCTCTTGTTCATCATCTTCCCAAGCTAAAACGCCAACTTCAGGGAGAGCACCTATTTCGTAAGGACACGTGGCCCCGGATAACAAAAGGCCCCTGTGTTCTGCTACGTGAGTGACAGTCACCTTCAGCCAGCACCAGTACTTTGGTCTGGTCTGCCTCCTCTGCCCGAGTACTTGCGCATACGGGCTAGCAGGACCGTAAATCTGATCCAAAAGCAGAAGGAGCCCTAATAAGACAGCTATTTGAATGTAATTCGAACATAATTATTTGAACAGTCTTGAACCAACCACGGTTTATACAGTATGCATTTGTTTTGTCTGACAGTATAATTTGTGTAGAAACATCTCCGCAGTAAATTTTTAGCATACATCATGCAGCTATATTTGCTTTGGAAAGAGTTTTACACTAGGTCTGTTCTCCCGGCGAAATTACTTTCCAGCAGTTAAACTGTTAGCCAACTTGGATATGATGGCAACAGACAGTATCACGCATCCTGAATATTTTAAATGCACCCATTCATGTTAGCCTAGCCATTTCAGTCAGATCAAATGCCTCTTCATGCAAGGTAAGTGATTCACCACCACGGAGGTTTTGTACCACCTTACTGTAACTGTCGCTGATGAAAACAAGTGGGTTACAATAGCTCCACACTTCCTTCCTACTCCATCAGCGGCTGACAGGACCAGTTCCTTCAGCCAGGCACTCCAGCAATAATGAATCAATAAATGTGGTTTAACAACAGGGAGCCACCACTCATTACATGAATGATTAAAACGTGTCTGTACGCACACAGCCTTTCAGACTGACTGGGCCATGGGATCAAGGCTTGTACGCTGGATTTCGTGCTGGGAGGAAAGGTTGGGCTGGGGGATGAGACCTGACTGGGAAACAACATGAGATGAGGGCACGGGAAAGAGAATCACTGGTTTGGTAAAATCTGGAGTGAATGCTTCTCATTTGTACTGGTCTTGGAGAAGTGAGATCCCAGCATTTGCTCCATGCATTGCTCTCCTCCACCTTGAACAGTGGTAGTCTTCCACATACATCCTTCTGCTGGTCCTCATTAAATCAGCATCTCACTATTCATGGAAAGAAGGAGCAGCTTGGCTTGCATATTTTAATGAACAAAGACGTATTTAAGCACAGTCATTACAAATGAAAGTCATGTTGATGAGCTTGCAAAGGGTCAGCACTTTCTGACCGGGAACAACTGACCTTCTGCCCATACCATACTTGCTGATTTCTCCCACTGAGGAAAGCAAAGGACTATCACACTTGCCTGCCCACACACAACAGAAATGATGTCACTCTCCCCAAACACCGATATTTTCTTGAATCACCTACTATTACTGACCCTAAGACCACCCCTGAATAAACAGAGAAAAAAAAACACCACAGAAAACAATGTTAGAAACTTAACAACAGTCCTAAATCTGCTGAACATTTACTGCTGGCCTGAATAACTCCAGATGGTCCAAAGAGAGTATCACTTTTTGATCCTTTAACTTAATACTCAAAACCACAATTAAAGCCCTGAATGTCAAATTCTTAATGATTCGCTTACTCTTCAAAATTCTGGCTAACTGGCTACACACTATGACCCTTTCAGCTATGAATCCAACTCTTCTCTCAAGCTTTATGAATCTGTACACAACTGGAGCTGTCTACTGGGAAACAACTGCATTTGCCATATGGTTGTCCTCCAAGTAAACAAATTAAAATAACCCAAAACAGGAATTCTCACACTGTTTTTTTCTACTGTCAAAAGGTCCAGGCAAAGTCATAAGCATGATACTTTACAAAGAATATACCAAAAAAGCCTACATTGTAGGTAGAATGATCATTTTAATTGAACCTACCATCAATGGATGACATTCACCAGTTACCAAATAAAACTGATTTTTATCGCCTGCTCTCCTTAACCACCCATGTATACCATTTGTTTTTCAAAAGGGAAACCCTGAGTCAAAAAAAATAAAATAAAAGCTTTCCTTTGGTTTGTCCAAACCATTCACAGTTTTCCTAGGAATCAGGCTAATTCTGTTCTATTTACAGAATGAAATCACCACTTCTTCTCTCACCTTCCAAATCACCCAATACCAAGGTACAGCAATCAAAATTCAATGTTAGGGGAATGTGAGGTGGTAGAGACTTAATGGCAGCAATGTACATCACAAAATGTACAATAAAACTACAACAGTACTTTGCACAGTATGTCTCTTCTTTAACTGCAAGAAGTCCTTACACTGGCTTTACAAATCATGTCATGCACCACAGATGCTGCAAATTCAACTCACAGTTTATACAGAGAAGGCCAAACTCATCTCATTTGCAGGAAACATGCACAAGTAAATGCAGACATATCCAGCTACTGTTTTTACTTTGAATGCTGCAAGACCAACTAGGTTTTAATCTGTAACTTTTTTTCATGCATGTTCTACAAGCATATTGTGCTTCTATAATCAACAGTACTGATCTCTAGGAGATGATAACATAAGATAAACTCATTAGTGCAAAACTATTTCCAGAAAGTTTCCAGATCCATCCTAATTATCACATTTTATATCTGAAATCTAAATACAAAAAATGCAAAGATGAACATATTCTAATAAATGTCTCTAGGTTTCATATGGAAGGCTAGACTCAGGAGGTTTTTCCACTAAAGTTAATTGTGAATTATGCTTAACTAAGCTGACAGTCAGTATGCTTTAGTTCTTTCTCAGTCTTTCCAAAAGACTAAGAAAATATTCTCCCTCTTAACACTTTCCTCCATATTTGCACTTTTATACGTTACTGGCATTAGTGGATGGCGGGTACACCTCTGTATAACTTTAAATTATTTTAAGGGAATTGCTCTATGACTTTAAGGGAAAGGCTGTCTATCGTTAAATTAACCATTTTATAATACAATGGTAAATTATAGTTTATAAATAAATGCATTAGCATTCCTTCATGAGATCCATCACAATTTCAGAGCTCTCCTATTTTTATACGCAATATATTCAATTTTGGTAAAGGATATTCATTGACATAATATTTTTAGTAAATTTGCTATGAGATTTTTCTTGTTGTACCTTGTTTTTATATTTCTAGGACTCAATATTACAAAGTACTAAAAATACACTTAACTTTATACACCTAGGCAACTACAGAGACATCTCAAGAGAAGTACCCATACACTAACATGTATATTTGCCCATACTGACTAAGGGCCTTACTCCCTTGACTAAGCAATACTTTGTAAAGGCTCAGCTATATGTACATATTTTTAGTATGTGGAAAACTTAATTATTACACAATAATTGTATCACTGGGCAACCTTGTAACTACTGTGGTCTTCACTTCATTATCCACTTCAGGGACATGTTATTCCACATTTTACAGAATTAGGAGATTTACATTTCTTTTACATATTTGTTTTCCTTTTACTGGATTTGACTTGATTTTAAGAAATATATTATCTCTATAATGTTCTTGGGCACTCTCACCATGAGATGTGCTTTTGCTCTTGGGCTCTTACATCTGTATGTTATCCTAATTTTCTTCTCATCTTCAATTCTGTGCTTTCTTTCCTTCTGGTAATTTTGGCATCCCCTTGATCTTTCTCAAGTTGGTTGCTGCATCTCTCTCTCTCTCTCTCTCTCTCTCTCTCTCTCTCTCACACACAGTGTGTGTGTGTGTGTGTGTGTGTGTGTGCGCGCGCGCACACGTGCGTGTGTGCACACACTATGGGATGAGGACACACTTCCTATTATCTATACCTACAAACATATAAAGGAAGGAGTATTTTTTTCTCACAGTTTGTGATCTTTTAAATAATATACACATAATATTATCAATAGGTTATTCTTGAGCTTTTTCTGCTGTACTGGTAGTCTGTGTACAGCAAAGCTTAGCAAAGCTGGTTTGAATGTGCATCTCTTTCTAAAATCACTGGCTATCTCTTCTTGCTGAACATCAGTTATCTGTCCAAAGCAGAACCCTCCAAACCGTTTTCAGCAGTGATTCTCTCCCCAGCCTTTTTTTAATTTGAAATCAAAAGCTCCTCAAAATTGTACATTATAGATAGCAAAATTCCTTAAACCAGGCATAATGCATTTTTATAATCTTCAACTTGTTAACTTTATACAGATGTTAAGCATTATTAACTTACAAAATGCCAAAGGCAATTTAGATTACAAAGTTCCAGTATAAGTCATAGGTACAAACCAAGAGTTGCTTAGGTCACAGGACTATTCATTTAGGCCAAAAACCGTGTACCTCATCTTTGGAGTACATACACAAGGCACACAAACAAATTGTAAAGACTTCACCGTGGCAAAATGAGAATATGGGCTTTACAAAATTATTTCAATCTGACAAGAACAAAATTGGCATTTAAAAAGATAGAAATACTTATTTCAAGCAACAAATCTTCAAAATACTGTTTCATCTGGGCTACAAAGTTTTGTTTACATTTGCCCAGTGTGGTAATGATTATCAGTTTAAGAGCTGGTAAGTGTATTATTTCTCCTTTAAGAAATGTAGCCTGTAGCAAGTAAGCACGAGGCAGACTAAGGAGCAGCGAAGACGCTTCCAGCAGCTATTAGCTGAAGGACATATAACGGACTTGCTATCCCACATGGTTTCAGCTAAGTTACGAGATTTTACTCAAAGCAGCCAATGAGGAAAATGATCTCATCCTCCTAAATTTCACTACTACGGTTGCTGGAAAGGTAGGTGATGCTGTGGACGTTACGGCTAGCTCTCTGCAGCTGCCCTGAGCCCAGCCTGTGCCTGGCCGTGGGGCACGGGTGGCGATGGACAAGCCGGGGTCGCATGTCCTGCAGCAGGACTCTCTGCAATGGGCCCGTTCCCGTGGCGCGGTTGGCAGGTTGGTGACTCAGCTGGGCACCTAACTAACCTCAGCCAGCGGGGACTTGCTGAAGCTCAGCAGCTGGAAGATGGGGCTCACAGGGAGTCCGCGATCAGTAAGCGTTAGGCCGCTACTGAACAGCCGTGGGAGTCCCTGGGGATGAGACGCGGATGCCGCGGCGTCGCGGCTGGCGCTGTCACATGATGGGCCAGGGTTAGGAGCTAACCCGCCCGACACGCTGCGCTCCCCACCACGCCGGCCACGGCTGGCTGCAGAATCGAAAAAAAAGGCACGTATCAATCCTGACTCTCTTGAATTCAAGAAAGTGCCAATCAGAAAATGTCAGCAAATTCTGCAGTCTGACTGCACATGCCAGAAGCAGGACTGCAGTACCAACACGAGAGCTCCGCTCTCCCAGACACTGTAATCCTGGCTCTGCAAAATGGGGTGCAATTCCCGGCGAACCACCAAACACAGGAACATCTCTCCTGCCGTGGTATTTTTGGAAGAAGAAGTAACGAATGCTTACACTCCCATTTGTATCCATCTAAACACAGGCTATAAAGGGAGAACTCAAGTCCTCCCGTGGCTAATCGGGGTCTTCAACATATCACATTTATTTTCAAAAGGGAAAAGACAGCAAAAACTGTGCTTTTTATGTTTGTATCTAAAATGCAAATGAATCTGACAGGAAGTCATGGGCTACAAACATACTCCAAGTGCATATTCAAGAACTATTGTAATATGTTTTTATTTCTACAGAACATGACTGGCTTACCACTGCAGGACATAAAACTTAGTTTTGTGTTTACACTGTACCTTTGATTGGAACTTGGATAGAGCTACTGTTGCTAGCTGGGATAAAACGTAGGCTGTAATGTTGTTGACATTTCTCATGTTGGACAGACTGTAATGTAAACATACATTTTGCTACAGCTACAAATATGGTTTTGATAGATTCTCAGATTTAAATTGATTATAACTCGGAGCAGATCTCTGCCAAAATTGAGTTGATATTTCACAAGCATGTGAATGAAAAGTAGATGACAATGGATCAAATTTGTATCTGAATAGCTTGACATAGTGGTTTATGGTATTGTGATTTCTCTCCAACCCTCCCACAATTTTCATACAAAGCAAAATATCTCAGACTGTACTCAGGGAGTTGGAATTAGTCACGGTATCAACACGCTAAGATTTTAAAAGACTTACAGAAAATCAACTAGTCATAAGCCACATTTCACATTTTTAGGTCATAATGTAATTATGAGGTATATAACATTGCATACATTGACTCCGTTTATGTATACAGTGAGTCATTATTACTAGATAAAGGGTGGCAGAGAATGAGATACAAAGTAAACATTAAGCCATGGAGTTCACTTTTCCAACCCAAGAGGGGCAACAATTTTCAAAGTAAACATAAAGTTCCATCTTACCTCTCCACCACATATTTAAAGTTAAGAAATGTCTTATTGCCCATAAGCGGATCTCAGATTCCATTCTGCCTGCAGAAGCTTCCCTGATTTTGCTCAGAGTTTTGTATCATAAAGCTCTGCTCCTATTTTGTTATGCCTTGCTACAGTATTTGGTTCCACTGGTACAGACTCAGGAACCTGATAAAAATAGCGCTGAACCATTCTCTCGTAGCTGGTCAATAGATCTGAGTATGAATAAAAAAACCAGCACCCCCACCCCATACTACTACTGACCACCCAGGAAAACTCCAAAAAGTGTAACATAATCCTTTCTGGTACAACTGAACCATATTACCTTCTTTTCAGTTTCCTTCCTCAACGTCTCTCTGGTTGGCCTCCTTCTCCATGCCACCAGAAATTTCAAGGTAAAGTGGAAAGCAAAACGAAAACTGAATTAAGCACATGCAATTGTAGCTAACATGATTCTCTTTTCCCCCACCCCCTTCTTTGAAGTCCTCTTCTTATTTCTGGATCAGTGAGCACACAGTTCAGGATACATCATCAGAAATGGTTGGCATGGAGATTTTTCAGTACTTGCAATGTCCCGACTCTGGGATCTCTTCACTGTAAAAATAAGATTTGTTCTGTGTTTGTACAATGGCCAGAGTCCTGGCCCATAGCTGGAGCTTCTATGCACCGCTGCAATACAAATAATGAATACAGTCATAACATAAAAGAAAAATAACTTTTTAAAAAGGTAGCCAAGTCTGATTTCTACAGTTCAGCCCCCTGTTAGTCAATCTGTTCACAGCCTCCAGCGAAGTCATTTGTTTCTTGCTCTGCTCTTCTCAGTGTTAGAGAGTCTGAGCTCCTCCTCATTACTGCTTGCACAGAGTAGAAAAGAGCAGGAAGAGTACGTGGTGGTTCCTACAGCTATATGAGTGCATACAGCATTAAAGAATTTAGCTCCACCCTAAGGCAATCTGTCTTAATCTTTGATCTTGTTTCATCTGCTTACCCCATGTCTCTTACCTGGTAATTTATGAAAATAAATACATACATAAAAAGTATTCCACTACGGAATCAATAAATTTAGCAACAAAAAATAAACCACAAAAAAATAGGGGTGTTGCCTCACCCCTATTGTACTTCATGAAAAGCGGTTACATACTTCCATCTTCAAAGTCTGAAATCTGCAAAATTTAGCAGCTGTCACCTACCTCTGAAATGCAAAAGCATGCAGAGAATCCTCTCAGCTAGCTACCACTTGATCCCAAAAGTGTGCCCTAGCAGTAAGGCAGATCCTGGGGTAGCTACCACTCTCTAGCACTAGTTTGAAAAAAAGAAAAAAACCTTGTCTTCAGCAGGTTTTCATTTCAGCTTAAATACACCTTTATCCTGTCCTAATGCCAACCCACCAGCCCTGGAAGGACAGAGCACGGCCGGTGCTGCACCATGACAGAGTGGCAGCGGTGGCTCTAGACACCCAGGTACACGTCCATCCTGCTTCACCTGCTCCCCGAAATCTCATTTCCAAGCAGCAAAGGCTTGTTTCCAAATGCAGACTGATACGTGTGAGAAACAATATCTAAGGAAAAGAACTAACTTCTAAGTGAGTAAGCACAGCACCACACAAACTAAGGATCTGCATCCACTCAGCTTGAAACATATGGACTACTGAAAACTTGAGGGAAAGGGGTAGATTCAAGGCAAAGACTGATGTGGACAAAGAATATAAAAGAGAAGAGGAAAAGCAATAAGGATTTTCCTTCTTTTTCCTCTCCTTTTCAGGGGGAAATTATTGTTTTTAACATTATTTTCTTACAGATCTAGCAGTGATATCGCTGACGATTATTTAAAATTCTTTTTATCACACATCTAACCAAAAATGAGCAACTTCGGTCTGTGCAAAACACTTTGTCAACCCCACATCTTCGCTGTCCATGTAGCTCCAGTTTTCAGCTATAAACCTCAGCCCCAGTCAATACATTCCTATTTTGGAAAAAGGCAGAATAATAGTTGGACGCACTAATTTCTAGAAAACAGACCAAATCTAACTCAGATAGTGTAACTGTGAGTCTGTGTAGCTCAACTGTGACTTTGAAAAGTTTGCTTAGTATCATGTCATGCTTAAGGCCTTTCAAAAAATCTATAAATAATGTTACTTTTTTATTGTAATGTGGTCTTATCATCTGTTTTTTCTCATTAAGAAAACACTGAACAAATAATTCATGGACAATTTGCTTGAAAGATTTCAGCAACTATTGATTCGTAAACCACAGCAATAATACATATTCTAACAATTAGTAAACACACTGCTAATACAGAGATCGGTACTAAGAAGTTGCTTCATTTAAGCAAATCTAGAGGCAGATGCAACGGCTTCTTCAAAATGTAATGCTTAAATTTTCAAACAACTTTTCTTTTTTAATTAACATTAGGCCAGCCATTTTTTATTTCTTAGTATGGAATAAATCAGAGGTACCATTTCACTTTGTCATATATAGGGTTCTCCTGTCTCAGTTCATTCTGTACTGGAATAAATCAAGCGTAAATCAAGGATAAGTCTGCCACATCAGACACTAATTGCTCAATTCATAAAAATAATATTTGTGAGTGAATTACATGGGTTTTGTGCTACCTGTTAATGCCACAGTAGGAAGCATGTTTCAAACCAGGTCCCCAAAAGAAAATACACACACTTGGCAGCAATATATTGGAAGGATATAATCAGGCACACCAACTATGAACACAATGATCTGGAAAAAAGTTCTGCTGCTTTTTCTTTGCTAAATGCAACTGAAATGGCACTCACAACAGTCTTTTCTATTTAATAGGAATGAACCTTATTAGCTTGCTTTTCAAAACTGCTTGGTTTCCCAAATCTCTCTAAAATAAGTAGAAGCTGCAGGTGCATAATGTTTTTGAATAACCAGGACACATGCTATTCCATTAAATCTCCTGTCCATAGTTAAGCACCCAATCCTTCCTATACTTCATGCCTGTAATTCAGGTAGTCAGTGTTGATGCCAAATGCAGAGCAGTTCAATGGATTTGTCAGTTGCTCAGAGGTACATATTTCAATTTCTGCTTTATTCTTTTTGCAGTGATAAAATAACAGTCACCCCACTAATGCAGCATTGAAGGGAAATTTCTTGCATATCTTAACTACTGATTTTATGATAAGTCTCTATAAACGTGATTTGATGTTTAAACATCAAAGAACAGATCTTTGGTTTACATAAGGCATATCTAATAAACTTTACATACAAGTGAAATCTTTTTGTATCAAAACAGCACTGTCCACAAATAGTGAGTTGCATTTATAATGAACTTTTTTATGCTTTGGGAAAGCAGTATCTGGAGGGTATTTGTACTTAATGAGGCAGGGGACAATGGGTTAAAAGAATGCAATTCCCATCCTAGAAAAAAGAAATAGTAAAACTGCAACTGGGAGTCAAGAATATATCTCTTTTACATGCAAGTCTGAGCCACTTCATTCAGAGCCCATTCACATTCTGATCTGTAATCAGAATTGAGAAACAAAAGCACCAAAATAAATAACAAAAATGTATCAAGAAATGTTGTTCCATCATCACAATATTTCTGCCATTATATCATGAACTTAACAGCACAACTTTACAAAACAAAATACACGGACTTAGAATGTGCATTTATCTTCAATGCAAAAAATAGGCTCAATTTATGTCTCTGAACGTTTTTCAGCCTAACAAATGAATTCAGAAGGACAGGATGTCTTGTTTATTCCCGAAAGAAAAAACAGGGTCCTTAAAATCGTATTTTATGAAAACTAAAGCTACTTGAACAGTTTGCATTTCATTGCAGCCAGCAGACTAATGTTTATATTCGTCTAGTACAGCCACCCTCTCCTCCCATTCTCGGCGTTTACTTTTACACTTAGGCTGCTAAGTTTTAACAACGTCTGCAGCACTATCTGTTCGCTCTGCAGTTCTTAATTTTGTTCTCTCCCTAACCCTCTTCCACTCTGTCACAGTTTAACCCAATTATTTAACTAATCTAAAACAAACACACGCACAGTGTTCCTCAAAAATATCTCTCAGTATATATTAGCCCAAATATACTAGCCTGGGGGACACAAAGCTTTTATTTATTCATTTTCTGGTGACTTTGCTGAAGAACTGCTTCTCCACAGCTTCCAGCAGCATGTAAACAAATGTGGTTGATGCATGGTTGGGATTAGGGAGTAGAAAAGTGACAGTCTGGTAGGCCAGAGCATAAATCACAGTGGTTGCAAAAGCCTTTAGGAAAGAAAGAAAGAAAAAAAAAAAAAAAAAAAAAAAAAGGCCTCATTTCGAAAGGATTGCAAGGGAATTCCAGTATTTCAGATACAACAGAAACAATTAACAACAAAAGTCTTCATTTTGTTTTCAGTAACTACCTGCTAGGCAAACTACATGTCGTAGATATACGGTGAAAACGTTTCAAATGTATTTAAGGCGAGGTATGGGCTATGCTACAGCCACTGAAGCAGTCCAGGGAGAAAGTATTTAATATACATGCTTTTCATTTAGAAATACAGATAATATTTTGACTGACCAAACCCAAACTTCTCAAATAAACTTCAGGATATACATGCAGATTTGGATCCCTTAAGCTGACATGCACTGATTTTCCATCTTACCTGGAATCTCAACTGGGATGAAAAACGCTGAGCGGCTACAGATCTCGGGCTGTGCTCAGTCCGTCTCTTCACAGGGCTAGGGAGCTGACTTTCAGACACTTACTCCTGCTCCCACTAGCTTTCTCTACAGCTTCTCATTGCTCTAGAGAATTCTCTGATATTAAGCTAAGTTTGCCAATAACCACAGCATTGATTTTTCGGTTTGAGGAGGAAAGAAGCTGCGGCACAAAATTTATCATTACAAATTTTAAAATGTTTTAGGTCAAAGTTATATTTATCTGCATCTGTCCGCTTCTGCAAGTTTTCCCTTAATAGTTCTACATTAAACTAGACAATTGTTTCAGCTACACAGCATGCAATGAGCAGGAAAAGTCTTGAAAGGACTATATGCTTCAAACACCAGTGGTCCAATGATTTGGTCTTTCCTATGACCAAATATAATTTTGCACCACCTGCTGCACACTGCATCCTGTTCAGGCACCTTAATATTGAAAAAAAAATAGGCATTCATGCAAAATGCATCTATTTTTAGTGATGAAAATAGTTTTAAAGTCCAAAAGAAGCATTGGTTAAAAAAAAGGGGGAGGGGGAGACTATTTATTGATGATTATTTGGTGTCACTGACCCCTTCAAGGGAAGTGGAAAAATTAGTCGGGGTGCTGGCCAAAACTCTATCAATACCTCAAGGCATCCTAAGGGAATTCAGGTGCTCTGTCCTCAGAAGCCTAAGCACTCTCATGTAAGATATCGAAGTTCCTCCTGTAAAAATTGTAAGTTCTCTTTTCTCAGAGAGGCCGATATAAAAATATGCAAATATCTACCCACGCTCCATTCTGATCACGGAAAGAAACTCCAAGAATATTTTGCTGGCAAACAGCAGATTTTAAAGCAGCCTTCCAGCTGCACTAATCTGCCCCATGGAAAGCGACACGCTCTACCTGCTTCCAGGGAACAGCGATACCAAAGCTGGCTATGGCCCGTCTGTGCCCCTCACCTGCAGCTAGATGCTTGCAGTATTATTCCAGATGCCAAAAGAAGCAGCTGTGCTAAATCTCTAACTTCTTGAAACTCCTCTACTTCAGAGATTCTCCCCACAAGCACCAGTTTCCACCGCTTCTGCTTATTAGGTCACTAGTCACCAAACAGCCAAGTTGTCTGGTCCATTTGCATTAAAAACTAGTGAGTTTGCACCTAAGCACTGTTCAAAAGAATTTGATTTTGAGCACCCATTTTCTCTGCAATCCTGGGAAGGCTGATTATCCCCCATATAAGGAATGTCGAAGCAAAAAGCAAACTGAGACATCCTACCCAACACATCTCTCTCTCCAACCAGTTCAAGATTATCTATTGTCCTTACGTATCTGCAGCAATACTGAAATCCTGTGCAGTGTGATTTCTTCATTTTATAAAATGGCTCATGCACAGATATGAAAACCTCATGCTGATAAATGCCCCTTCTCCCATAGACAAAATAAAAGTAACAAAATTTCAGAAGGATCCCTCTGGATAAGGCACCCAACCACTTACTTGTGAATATCTCTGCCTTTGCCCAATCCCAAAGTTAGCAGTCTGGTAGGGATAAAATAACATATAAACTAAACTAATATTTGTAGGTAAAAGCTCTGTTCACAAGATAGGCTATATTGAGATTGCACAGTAAGCAAGAATTCTTTGCAAATCCTATGCCGAACCATCCCTGGCTTTATTCATCATCATCAGGTGTGATCTGAAGCAAAAGTTTATCAGAGTAACGCACCACTTTTCTGCATGCTGATTCTACGAAACTCATTCTCTGAATGTTGTTCTACATGATGTCATCACACTGTAGCTCATTTCATTTACAGTATCTGTTTCACTTCTACTCACAAGCTAATATAATTCATTTCTTTTTTTTAACTGCGCACAGGCTGCTAGACACATGTGCATAGCAAATGGAATCTGAACTTAGCTTAACAGCCTCATTTATTCCTGATGGTTTAAATTATTTCATCACAATTAATGACACCCCCTCAGCTTCCTGTGCAGCGCTGCCAGATGTTCAGAGACCACAAAGCCACTCTCTTCTTTGACGGCTAGTGACAAGTCGTCCTCTGAAGGACGTTCCCTCAGTGCACTGGCCGGATGACACCTCCACTGCTTAGCACCTCTCCACCTCCCCGGGTAACCATGGTGAGAGGAGCGGGGAGACAGGAGAAACCAGCCAGTGCATTAGTGAGGACAAATTATCTGAACTTGAAGGATCTCATCTCCTCCTACCGGAGCTTCAAACATGATTGTTTTATGAAAAAGACGGACAACTGTTCACCATGACCTTCAAAGATGTTGGCTTCTCTGCTTTTTTAAAAACAACCTGTCCCTTCTTAAAAGAAAAGGAATAAAGGGAAAATTAAAATGGTAACCACATGGGCAATAAACTCTTATAAACTCCTACCTCCAACACTATTCCATCATCTTCAAAAACAACGCAAAGAAACCCAAACCGTAGAAACCTTCACTCGCATTCAGCTCGTATTTTTTGTGAGCAAAAGCAGACTTTCCCTCTCACAATATTGAGGTGTTTTTCTTTACAGGATGAACCTTAATCTTTTATATGAAAAAAAAGTTAATTTTTGTGTCTGAACATCCTGAAAATGAGGATATGGCTCCATCTTTTAGAAGGAGTGGTTGAAAAAGGTAACAACTGTGCAGCTGCAACCCTGGAAAATAAGAAAATGGCAAATGTCTTGCATTTTTAAGATTAAAAAACAAGCATCTATGTTCCTGAAATTCCATCCACTATTTTGAGCACATATGGCAGACATTCTATTGACTTTTTTTTTCATTTAAAAAAAATGCTGATCTGTGTCAGGGACCGAAGGGCTGTTCAGTTTGCCAAAAGCGTAGTATTAAAACAGAAAGGCCACCTGCGTTAGCCCACCCTACAGGAAGGTCAGAAGCTGGAAAGTCTGTCTGTCTGTCTCTCTCCCTCCCCCCCCCCTTTTTTTTTGTTAAACATATTTAAAGGCAGACTTGGAAGGGAACAATATTCCCCACCAATACAAACTCCAGATAGGAGTGCCAAAAAAGCTTTGTACATGAGTCTGATTATGTGTGTGGCCACTCCAGGATTGTTTCTGTTACCTTAAAAATTAGTTTCTCACTGAGATTGTAAGTTATTTTGGGATAAATTCTCTTAGAAATCTTAAAAATTCAGTAGCAAGACTAGAGGAAAGGGAGAGGTAACACATCATCCACAATCTGTTAAGAGGCTTCTTTTCTCACCTATTTTTTAAAAATTATTTTTTAAACTGTTTTGCAGCACAGAGGTCATTATGGATATTTATTTAGTTACTCATTAAAATTGCTTTAGCAGAAGATCCTGTAAAACATTATGCTTTATTTTCAGGAGGAGAACAGATTCATATAGTGTGACAACAGAACTCCTATGTGGTCTCAAACTTGCATTCGATTTTCCATATACACATAGATATATAGTGTGTAAAAGTGTATACATATAGTCCACACGCGCACACAAACAAACTTTGGAGTTACCTAGATGCATACAACCAAAAAAAACCCCAAACCCTACTCTGAAATGCGCTGAGACTTGCAGAGAGTCACGTGGATTTCATTCTGTGGTCTCCGAATGTTTTATCGGGAGTGGGGGGGTGGAGGAGCTGAATAAACTTTAAACTCTCATGTAGGGATGTATTGCCTGTGTGTCCCTGGCAGATGTGGAACGGAGATGAAATGGGCAAGGGAGAATCAAATATCCCATCACTGCAGGTTTGCAAAGGGGAAAGAGCACTGCAAAGATCTCACATCTGGCAATCATTTGTCAATAGCTGGAAAGAGAACGGCAGGAAACTTTCTGGCTCTCGTGGAAGATGAAAAGACAAAAACCATGTGTCACACATGCACAGTGCTGGTACAATGACTACTACATTTATTCCTCCCCACTCCACTCTCCCCCCCCCCCCCCCTTTTAATTTAATGATCTTCAGATATACTTTACTCTGTGGTCAAAATCATGCAGTCACTTGACTTGTTAAAGCTGCAGTGTATGTACATTTTTCAAATAAACCCCAGGGCTGATGTTAGAAAATCAAAATCATTCAAGCGTAGGCTGCCTGGTACTTTGGGTAGGAATCCTTGTGGTTTAGTCAATAAACAGAATCTAAATGAAAGACACCACAGTAACTAAACAGTAATGTTTTGAACAGTTCTTAACCCCCAAAAAAGAGAGAGACAGAGGCTGACCAAGTGTCCAAATACAATGCTACCAAGTCCATTGGGATCACTTTACTGCATACAGCATCTGTGTTTGAGCACAAGGTCACTTGCTGTGTTTAAAAGGGACAGTATTTTTATTTAGGGCTTTTTTTTTTAATGCTTCTGTAGTTTTGGGTTTTTTGGTTTTTTTTTTTTTTTTTTCCATCCAGAAAGATTCTATTTACCCCACAGAAATTAAAAACCAGGGATCACTTTGCCTTTTCTAGGCATCAAAGCCAGATCTTACTGTCTAATTCACAACCATCACATTGTACAATATTGTGAGAATTCCTAGGGAAAGAGTCATTCCAACCTGCAGAAATTACATGGGTTTGCATTTACTGGTATGACTGATGGCTCTTCACAGGTAGCTTTTGATTCATTTTTCTACTGCTTTTAAGAAGCTGCTGCTGCAGCAGGAGCAGATCTTGTCCCTGTGACTCTGTAAGTAAATGCTGCAGGTTGTTTAATCTGGCAAAATCACAGTAGCTTGTCAAATTACAACAGGAACAATACCTCCCCCAAACAAGTCTGATCATGGTTAATTACAATGCAGACCAGAGAGCAGCCACGATTATTCATTAATTACAGGAAGCACCTCATTTAAATTTTATGGAAATTTGCACTTGAACCCCAGTATGCCTGGGAAAAAAAAAGGAAAAAAGCCCACTCACCCAAGGAAGGAACTCTCAATTCTGAAACATCACAAAATACTGTGTACAAACTAGAAGTGAAATGTTGCTTCACTGTTTACATCAAGACACCTCGATGATGGTATTTAGCAAGTCTAACCAGCATGTGAAATTGTTTTCAAACAAGTGACTTTTTAGTTTAATTCTAGGAATTGTGAATGCCAGCAAAATGCAATGAAGTGTATTTAGACTGGAAAAAAAAAAGAACCCTATCCCTATAAAGAGATAGATAGCTAGATGACAGACAGATAGACAGTCATATACATGTACATATACATGTGTGTGTGGTGTTGCACATCCTTTACGTTACGTACAACTGTTCTCCCTGATATTCTCCACAGCACAGTAAAGTTTCAAGTTCCAAACCTGCAGACTGGGAGAAAGGAGGGAGACAGGAGAGGGGCTGCCCTAGGGTTGCCCATTAGTACCAGCAAAGCATATCAGTGATTCTCATTGGCATAAGCAATTATAGCAGGGGCACCAAGGGGCAATACGCTTCCGAATCTATGGCACCTCTGTATTGGGAATCACCATGTGCGACTCTGCATGACTTTTATTTATTTATTTTGCATTTCATGTGTATAACTGAAATCCTTTTGCTGATTTAGCTTTCATTCAATTTGCCTCCAACAATTAGCCGTATATCAGATGCTGGCTTTAAACATCCTGTTCATGCTTAGAGCTATCTCACTCTAACTATAATTTAGAATATAGGCTTCAGAGCCTGCATTTACATGAATCATTATTCTCTGTAATACAGGCAGCTTCAGAAACAGGTTTAACGTTGCTGTAATACTTCGAGATCACAAAAGATAACTGCAGGGATGAGTTAGCTCAGAAAATGGTTTCCAAAAATGTTCAAAAGTATGATTTCACCTCAGATCATTCCACAGATCCAGTCTACAGGAGAGGCCCATAAACAGTTGCGTCAGTAGAAGTGGAAAAGTGGGGTGAAGGAGCAGGGATGTTAATCCATACAGTAGCTAGGATGGAGAAAGGGTGCCTTTGCTGAACTTTGAAACTTTGAACTGAACTTTGAAAAATTCAAAGCATAAGAAAGAATATAGTAACTGAAAAATTCCTGCATCCAGAATATATGGACTTACAAAAGGAATAAACATTTTCTGCTGCTAGCTCCGCCATATCTAGCTTTCCATCAAGTCTTGTATAACTGCAAGTGATGAGCAACAATGACAATACTCAACACTTAAAAAGAGTTTTCCATCTTCAAGGCTGTAAGCATTAGCAAAGTAGTCTTCTACCAGATACATGCTCAAAGGATGACATTGTAACTATTTAAGTTAGAAGTGAACTTTACTGAATGTTGCAAGCTTGCCATTTCGCTTGCACTTAAGGGCAATGCTTATTTTTATGCATTAATAAAACATAATATGCACTCACACGTGCTAACACACACACACTTCTATTCAGCTTACTGATCTATTGCTTGGCATTCAAAAAGTGAGAAACATCAATTCCTTGGCCACTACGGCATCCTCCCCAAGCCCTCTTCAGCCACCAAGGAAAACCAATAGGGCCTGGTGTACCCTTTCTAAAATTATATGTATTAATAAATATGGACTCTTTGGGGCCTGACCCTGGGCCATTATGAACAACCTCTCTCTCGGTCACTGCCTGGACAACACTCTCTCATCTTAGTAGTCTACAAGATCAAATAGATCCCCATAGATCCCCATTCAGTAAGTGTTTGACTTTTTTTTTTTTTTTAAACAAAAATGTCAAATAGAAAAGGAAAAGAGAAGGTTGGGCAAAAACTATCTGGCCTAAAAAATGACAATTTCTGGATCAAAGGAAGCAGTTTGACCTTTTTCAGTGCTGAAAGCATCCTGTCCTTTCTAGTGGGACCACTGGCAATCTCCAGCAGTTACAGACCCACCTCTCAATCTTCACTAGGCAAGATGAACACGCATGCATTCTATACCATCATCTTGAGTCATCCATTAAAGTTATCATTAGAGTTTTCTACACCACAGGTTGCCATGCAATGACAGTAAAGCTAGATGCAAATGAACTCACAGTGAAAACATCTTGAATGACTCCGAAGCACTGAGTTCTGTCTTGCAATGGGGCTGACTTCTCTTGCTCTTGAGAAAAGCAGCCCACACAGAGCTCTGTGAAGCTGCAGCTGGGCTACTTTTGGCACATGAGCTAATCTGGATCTCTCCACTACAAGACATATTAATACATAAACAAACTGAAACACCTTGCATTATTCAAGCTGCTTCCAACTAACTAAAAAGCCACTGACCAAGAGCTTCTGGCTGCTAGAGCACAACTGAAGACCCTCTCCATTTACCTATGGTTGAACTGCCCTAATTCAGAGCATAAAGCCTTACAGGAAACAAACTATAGTCAGAAAGCATGTGTGTTGCATGCTTTTTCACCTCACAAAAATCAATGCCATGTGCCGCTGCTACTCCACTGTACACTCTGGATGAACATCGTGCAGGTATGCTTTCTGCATAAAAGCAGGGCAAACCACTAGACAGCTACTGACAAAACTGCAGGTTGAAAAAATTTTACATCAAATTAATATTCCTTATCTATAGACTGTTTTGTTCATGCTCCTTTTTATCTCTTAAATGTTTCAGCTTTGTAAGTACACTTCCTATTAATGTAGCATGAAACTCATAGTATAAGGGATTTCTCACCTATTGCCTGGATCATGTCACTTCCCTCTTTGATGTGGAAGGTAAAGGAAGCTGATTCAAGTCCAAACTCTTCATCCTAAACTTCAAGGCTCTGAACAACTCTGCTCCCGGCTACATCTCTGTTCCCCATCATATTCCTTTCATTCTGCTCCCTGAAGCCCATAGCCTTCCTCCTCCCTTGTCTGTTTACCCTGCTCTTGTCTGCAGACTTTCTGCCACGTCCTCTCTCACACCGGGGCAGTTGCTCCCACTGCATTCCACTTGCTCTTTACAGCAACTCATTTCGCCTGTGAAGCACAAAAACCTTAAGCCACCTAGGGAAAGTTGTCTCAGCCCAGTCATTAAACGTGCGATTGCAATGCGCAGAGAGACGATCATACTCAGGGCCACTGCAAGTGTTTCACATCTGGATCACTCTGAACGTCTGTTTAGCTTAACGTCTGCTTATGGGAGGGGCCCATCTATGTTGTTTGTTTGCATAGTGCCAGGTATGCTTCTGACCCTTAAATAAAACACACATTTAATGTCACCATTAACATAGCTTAAAACCTTTTCCTACAGAGAAATGTTTCTGCCATTTGCTGCTAAATACTTTTTCTTTCTTTCTTTTTTTTTTTTTTTTTTTTGGAAAGAACTCAAATAATTTCAAAGGTAAAGAATGCCTTTGCAGGATGATATTTACACTGCAGCATTGTCATTAACTGTTGAAACAGGATGTCCATATACTGTGTAGGTTATTCAAGAGATTTGAAATCAAATCTACAGGCAAGATTTAACAATTTTCTACTGTCACAAGAAAGATTATTGAGCAGAAGTCACTGGGGAAAAAGGGGATGATCTGAATAAAATTCTAGTCCCACCTGGAAGGAGGAAGCTGCAATCATACAGATAGACTGGGAAGTCATTATTCTGGAAAATGAAGTGGGACCAGAATTTTCTTGAGATGTTACGAATTAGAAAAAAAAAATCCTGAAAGCAGAAAGCCTTTTTCCTTACTGCCATTTTTTTGTCAAATATTAACTGTGCAAGACACCAATTGTATCAGTTTTAGTCCAAAGATCTTAAAAGCCTGGAAAGCAAATACAAAAAGACAATTTACACTATAAAACTGAGGGGAGAATTTCTTCAGATAACTTTGTTCTATACTCCAACATAGTGATTTTTTTTTCCAGCTCTCAGGCCTAGAAGAATGAGTTTGTCTTTAGGACGGCATGAAAAAAGGATAATAGGGAGACACATCTTAATTGGATGAGGAGCTGTTCCATGGCAGTGGCAGGGACACTGTGACTACACAGAGATGACAGTGTATGGAGGATGTAAGAGGTCTTCCAGGACTATCACATTGACAAAGTGAAAGCAGAAGTGGAATTTCATAAGAAAGCTAAAATATACCCGTTCCTTTCTATATGGTTATGCTTTGCTTTCATAAACCATTTTTTTATATTGAACTCTAGCCTCAGATAGACCAAAAAGCAGCCGTGACCTGATACATAGGTGCAATTATAGCATTACAAATCAGTTTCCTCTGTGATGGACTGAAGATTATATAACACAAATGTATGAGTGTCCAAACACCTGAACTTTCCAGGATCTGTTCCATCTGTGGCTAAAAACCACCACCCTCAAGAAAGAAATCACTTAAATGGATGGAAAACTTGTTTTTCACAGGAAAGCCCCTTCATTTTAGGCAGTCCAATGCTTAAAATCAAAGAATGCATCCAAACAATAAAGAATCACAGTGTTGGAAACATTATGCAGTATCTCACCATCAAGTACAGCAGGGCAAACACAACCAACCTCTTTAATCTAGGGCAAAGTATTAACTTTCCAGAAAGATGCTGCACAGGAAAAGCTCTGTGTTTGAAATGGAGTATTCATAGGATTTAACATTTCCCCCTTGAATATAAAAAACCTGCCTTTCTCATGCTCTCTGTAACAGATATATTAGATTTACTATTAATTGTAAAAATTCAAGTTAGATTTTTTTCTGAACCAGCTACAGACCTTTATATACAGTTGCTGTTTTTCTTACATTATCAGCAACAACAACCTCCAAGTAACAAGTTATCTTCTCTTCATAACAAGATCATTGTGTTCTTGAGCATAATCACTAGCTCATGTTCTTCAGCATCCCATGGTCACTCCTATCTGTGACAATGACAGAGAATTCTGTTCTCATCCCCTGTCTAAAAACTCAGGCTATCTTATCCCATGTCTAAAAACTCCCATGCCCACTTCTGCAGCCTTTGTCTACCTCTGTACTCTCCAAACTACAAGGAGTCAGAACACTTCAGCAAAGAACGGTCACTTTCTCCAGGAGGCAGAATAATATTGTACCGTTGTCCTCACTTTCCAATTTAGACCCACATCTAGTTCAAAATTACCATCATAGTTTTCGAATTTCTTCATGGAGGCAGACAGACTTAATGAGGCAGATTGATATCTGATTTTCCAGTGGATCTGAATGCATTCCAATGGTTCATTTTGATGGTACATTTTCAGACCCTGCAGCTACCCAATAACATGGTCTCATTCCCTACTTCTCATATCAGCCCTTTTTCCCTCCTTGTGCTGTTCCATGTGCATGGGACTTTCTCCATTACCCTTTTTCAAGCCAGTAAGTCATTTTTCTTCAGCTCTCACCTTTTACTTTCCTATTTAGCATGGCCAGCTCAACCCCAGTGACTTTTCATTTTCCATTACTGCATCTTTCTGTTCTTCCTTAACTGAAGTACCACACACAAACTGACTCACATCTCTCCTGCACTTGTATTCCAGTTTTTCCTTTTCCTCTACTTCAAGGGTTTTCAAGCAGCTTAGTAGCATGGACCACATCTTAAGAACGAAAATGCTGTGTGCACCACTTCCCCTCCCATTCATGATCATGTGGAGCACCGCCCCTCCCACCTGCAATTACTTAACATCCCACAGTGACTATATACATGGAAAAGTAGCAACAGGCACATGCTTGTGATATTCAGCAGCAGAAAGCAAGGAACACTAGCACCATATGACTCTCCACACACTGTAGTGCTCCACAGACCACCAGCAAGTGCTTTACAGACCATCAGGGATGAATGACTGTGTGAGAACTGGTACTGGTTTTCATCCTAGTGCGCCAGCCTGCCTTTCTACTCATATGATCATCACTGCAATCAACTATCCAAAACAATACAGATATAGCAATATAGCACAAAGTAATTTCTAGATCTATTTTATGTCTCTGGACTCCCTGGGTCTCTCTCCTTTCCTAAGTATTATGTGCAATGATCCATTATATTAAGGTTCAAACTGGATTTGAATTTTCCAAAATGGCCCTTGATATCTGCAGAACTCCACTATAGCTAACTGTAAGCTTTGCAGCAGTGTTAAATATATTAAAAGAGGAGGATTTTATTGATTTTAAACTGTGAAAATTAACAATACAACCAGCATCATATTTCAAGCACACGGGAAGGCAAAAAGATGGAGACAGATAATATTCTGAATGTGAGCAAAGAGACATGCACAGAGGCTCCCTGAACACAAACATTTTAAGTCACAGAAAAACAAGTTGGAGAAAGTTTATCTCCCAGGAATTAAAAAGTATTCTCAAATAAGTTTAATACAAAAATGTACACTACAATCTGTTTTGTCATTGGTGTTCCCAAGTGGGAAAAATATTAAAAACAGGTTGAGAATAAGTATAATTAGCCAAGCATTTAGTGTCTTTCACTTCATGAATTCTAATATTATCCAGGTTTGTGAACCTGGTTTGACTGATGGGAGAATAAATTGAATTAAACCTTGTTATTACTCCATTGTAAAATAATCTATTTAAAATACAATTTGTGCCCATCTTTCTTCTTTCTTTCTTTTTATATTTGTGCTATGATGTAAAAGGCAGGCAGCATATGAGGATTCAAACACTCTGGACTCTGCATATAATGCAAATTCATAGTTTGTTTGATACTGTGCTGACTGCTACTAAAAATTTTAAAATAATGTTCAAGCTTTAATGGTTGGATGACATTTGTCAGATACAAAGCTAAATTTCTTTCTGTCAAAGCTGCAGAAATGAGTGAAAAGGGTCTTTAAAGTGTCCCTCTCCAGTCCCTGGGGCATAGCAGTGCTGAGAGCAGAGCTACTGCGCTGTATGTCTCTCAGAGGAATAACAACTGTGTGTGAAAGAGCTATTTACAACTTGCTTTGTGTATCATCAGCAGAAACAAAAGATACAACAACAAGCATAAAGGCTTCTCCATCTATCCCTCCTGACCTCTCTCCCTCCCACCCACCCAGGCTATCAGGGCGTGGGGAGCAGGGGGCACCCTCTTGTATGTCAAAAAGGGCTTTTCAGGTAATACTTATTCTGAGCTGCAGGGGAAAAAAAAAAATCTCTGCGAAATCATTCTTTCCTCCCTTCCCCACACAGACATGGACATACATGTATAAGCGCTGCCTTTCTATACCAAGCCTGCCGAGGGGCAGTAAGGGCCTGGCCACAGAAGAAATTAGTAGTGATGCTCTTCTGACCAGGAATTGAAAAGATAGGCCAAAGGGAGAGAAGTTGTGACAAGAGGTAAAAGTGAAAGACACTTCAATGACTGGTGCCGCTAATGGAAAATGCCCAGAGCTAGATGCCTCTTCTAAACAGCAATGAGACTTCAGCATCCTTTGAGGCCAGTGTTAGTGACCATCAAGGGAAGATTAAGAGTAACAGAATTTGAACAAGTCACAGGGAAAATCTGCAAAAGGAAGAGTACCCGTAGGAGGATATGCCACCATTGAGGAAATGTCACTGACTGTGTGTGGAAATTTTTCTCTTGCCCCAAAGGGGCCTGACAGTTCCCAGAAACTGCCTCTGAGATTCCTGAGGAAGTAGCAGCACGTTCTGAATTCCCACAGATGATGCCAGAGGTCCAGATGCCAAGGCAAAACTGAAAGTTCAGGAAAAAGGGTGAGGATGGTCTTCATTTCATTTTTTTTCCCCACTTGATAGAGGAAATTTCTGTCCTTTTCCTCTACCAATTTTTATTCTTTACTTAAAAATTCTAGACTAGAGGCTGATGCTTTTTTTTTTTTTTTTTTTTAATTGGAAGCTTCTGTTGTGGCTTGTTGGCACCAACAGAACCCTTGTCATGCGAGACAGGCTTGTTTTCAGAGACAAAATAAAGCAAATACAAGGATGAATCTGCAGATGGTCACCATAGCCATCCAGATAACATAAAAATCCAAAAAATGGATCTGTGATACAGAAAGCAAAACTTGCAGCACTTGCTTCAGTCCTGATATTTAAAACATGCTACAAAAAGAACCCAATTATCACATGCAGATCAAGGAACTCAGGTGCAACAAGCTGTGTTGCTTTAGGACTTACGGCAGAAGTACCTACACCAGAAGTGTAGGGGCACTTGGCAGATCCACACACTTACTACCATGAAGGATTGACTTTGAATAGAGTATACAACAGTGTTTTCATTACTAACAGAAAATTGCAGCAGAAGATGCAGCTTGGAAGAAAAGAAAAATGTGAAGAAAGCAAGCAAGGAGTAAAAAATGAATATCTGATCCAAAATGTATGGTAAGATTGAACAAACACAGAACAGAGAAAGGATGTTTGTTGGAATGAAAGCTTCAAGAAGCACTCAGGGCAAACCAAATTTCTGGTATTCCTGATTTGGAGTAAAGTGTTGAACCTGCAACAAGAAATTCTGCACTTTATTTAAATTTCAAACATGTAAAAGTGTTAAAAATATGTCCACAAGTACAGGGTTTTGTATCTGTGATTTACAGCTCTACATAATCCTACACAGATTAAGCCAAATGGTATAGCATACATGATTTAAGGATAGAAATCCATCTTGATGATCAAGGATGACAGAACCAATGTCCTTTCACACAAATATGCTGTCAGATAAGTTAGGTAAGAAAGCAAAGGAAGGATACTTGAGTATGTATATGCTATTCACATCCAAGTATAATTTAAAAAATAGCAGACTACTAATTATCTTAACTATATATATATATAAACAGCAGTCCTTTTTAGGTAAAAAGAAAAAAAAAGGAGCTGCACACCTTAGAGAGATGAGGTAGAACTAGACATACACATACAGGTGGCCATCTCTCAGCTCTAGATAGTCTGGGCTATATGTTTGCAAGGAAACAATGCAAAAATTACATGCTTACAACAAAATCCACACTGAGGACATTTTGAAGCTGTATTATGTGTAGTAATGGAGGGATCCAAATTATCTAAACCTGAATTTGGATCAGGGAGGCAAACAAGGGGATAGAAGGCACTGTTCTTAATTTTCTAGACAGCTGTCTGATGCAAAACTTATGGGGGGGGGGGAAGGGCAGAGGAAGTAGTGTTCTCTTCATGATGATAAAGCTCTAACATATCCCTACCAATCAAAGAATATTAGTAAACAGCTGCAGAAAAAATTAAGAGTGTTTGGAGAACAAAGTATTATCTGTATAAGAAGTTGTAATTAAATTGGAATTTGTGTGTTTATTCACACAGTGTTATAAATCAGTTGTGGAAGGCCATATCTGCTGGTTCCAAATTTGCAACTATCCTTTGTGTTCTTTTCACATACAAGGTTACAAATCTGTGTTCCCACCAACAATTTAAAACAAATTCTGTAAGAAAGTTCAATAGATGATTATCTGGCTTCCTACCTAGTGTAGCTTTCCAACAAAAGGGCAGTGTATGAGTAAAACCCTAATATTAAATTAAGAAGTTGTTTGGGATGGACTATAATAATACAGTCCTTGGAGTGAGATCAATGAAACAAGATGATTTTCCTTGCAGGTTAGGCATGAATTTGGTTGTGGAGAATGAAGGAGGAAAAAAGGATGAACATGATTTGCTTTGTGTACGGTAAGAACACTGCCAATACACACCCATGTCACTGAGCATAGTTGTTAACTTAAAAACTTTTCCCTGTATACAGATTTTCCAATGCCCCCAAAGAGAATTATTTTACTTTCGCTTTGCAATTTGTTTGTATGTAAAATCTTTATCAGACCCTTTATCAAAAATTAATGGGACTTCTAGCAAGAGACTGAGGAGGAGGTCCTATGCTGTTGCATGGAACAGCAAGACAGTAAGATTCCCCAACAAACAGTACATGCCAGCAGCTCTCTCTTTTTTGGAGGATCATGAAGATCCTTCAAATTAGATATAAGATTAGATATAAGATGTGATTCTCCATTTTTCTGTCTTTCTCTCATTTTGAGAGCTACGCTTAAACCCTGTCAATTCATATTGTAGCCACAAAGGTTGGAGAGGAATTTCTAAAGGAAAATATTTGAATGGAAAAAGGCTAGTAATTTAGATTTCTGATAGTGTTACGTGGTGAGTCCCACGTCTGTGTCAGTCAGCTAAGTCCCCTAAGTAACTGGCAAGAACCAGTTGCTTGGCAGTAAAGACTAGCTAAATAAATAAAATAAATAGTAATACAGTAAGTCTTTTCACATGGTATTTAGTCCCTTATATAATGCTAGTCATGTAAAAGGGAGGAGCATGCTCTGTAGATCAGCACAGCTATTGGCACACGTCCTGCCGTGCTCATCCCTGCTCGTCCCACCACAGCTAACACCAACCCTCAGCAGCCGTGTTGATGCAGCACTTTCGCTGTGACAAAATCCCCATCTTATATGCAATACCAGGTCAAGAACTAGATGGATTTCTTCCCTAACAGTTTATCAACCTTCTTCAGTTTCAAAGTAAGGGGCAACCTGTTTTTTTGCTTCTTTCTCCCTTTGCTAAACAAAGCCTTCTCACTGGAGATGCTTGTTTATTTGTTTTAAACATGTTTTTACAAGTCTGTTAATAAACTGGGGTGGGGAGAGAGAACAGTGCCTGGAAGTAGCATCAACAGTTTGCCAACCGTGGTGCCAAGGAAGCTGGGGCCCCGTCCACCCCGGGAAGGTGCAGAGCTGCCTGTTTCTGCGCTCCACTTCATACCCCAGTCTAAAAAGGTACAGGAACAGCCTGGTGCAGCCATACTGCCCAAATGAAAGGCTATCACTAGATCTGCCTAAGGGTCCGACTTGTCCTATCTTACCTCGTTCTGAAAATCCTTGGTCAGGATGAGGTTATGTGCCTACCTAAAGACAGAAGAAAACAGCTAGAAACAGTCAAATAATAACTACGTTTAAGTAGTTCGCTTACAGAGAGTATGCATTCTGAAGATATTTTATAAACAATGCCCTTTTTTTAATCAGGAAGACAGACAGAAAGAAGGAAAGAAAGAAAGAAGTAAAGAAAGAAGTTGAATAATCCCAACATGTACATCATGAAAACACTAGAAAGGAGACATGTTGTGTCATGCACCTGTTACAAAACAAGAAAAGGAAATTTCCGTAAACTACTATGGGATTCTATCTTCCCAAGTTTTCCCCAAAAAAGAAAAACGAATCTTTTCTGAACGTGTTAAAAGCAAAAAGAGTGAAAAGAGATTAAATCATATGCACTTGCTCCAGTGTACAGCTTATTTCTGGCCTCACCACTGTCTAATTTTGCCACTGATTTTGGTAGTTGTAGAGTCAGACATTGAGTTCTCTCCAGTAATAAAGCTCACAAACACTGCCACAAAATCAGCATGAAAAAACAAATCATCTGTGTATCTTTCTGTTGAAGTTTTCTTCTAGAAATATGCATGTATTATTTCTCCTACTTTTCATTTTCCAGTCTTTCCTAATGTGGGCTCCACATAGAGAGCTATGTAAGCCAAGCGCGTAATTCTAAGCACATGAAAAGTCTCCCAAACACATAACTGCTTTGCTTATTCATGGCCCAAATATCCAAATAATATTTTTCAAATTTGGCCTTAAAAGAACTTGTTAATGAGAACTATTTACATAAAAAGGTTCAAAGCTACGGGCTTTTGAGCTACCTGAAAAATAAAATATTGCAAATTTTTGAAACTCTAAAACAGTTGGGAAAATTTTGACCAAAGTGTAAAAGAAAATACCAAAAACCCACAAAATAAAACACATCTTTGACAGAGCTGAAAGCATGAAAAAATTCAGATCTAGAAGTGATGAGTGATGATTACTGAAATCTTTTTCATAATTCAGTGCAGTACTTATTACCACGTGACTTTAGGGTATATAAAGACTGCACTTAAAACACTCTGTGAAGAACTGTATGACTGTTAATATTCAGCTCTCTAAGATTTCTTTTTCCTGTGATTTAATTTTCTTGATGTGGTATGCATGACACAAATACAATGTAGATGCAAATTCATCCTTAAATGGCATCTCAGGACCTAACAAAAGGGGAGAATTGTCAGAATGACCATTTAAACTTTCTTATTATTGCAAATAAATACCCTTTTTAGAGAAAATAAATATAAACCATTATTATTAAAGATCTGTCTTTATTAGGAAGGTTGCATCACAATATATAAATTCCTCTAAAAATGGATTCAGTTACAGTAGACCTAAACCCTAATGTAAATCTATTTAAACGAGTCCTAGCCACGTTTACCCAGATTTTAGTTTTTAGTTCAACTATATGATTGAATTATCACAGTTTAATAAATTGTTGCATATCAGCTGAACCACAGTACCTAAATGCATGTGCATTTATCATCCACTGTAAGCCTGAGATAAAATGTGGATGACTGAAGTTCTGTGAAAGAGGTTTCTGCTCAAACATTTTTACCTCACATTTGTTGTGGTAAGTGGATGTAGCCAATTACCATGTCTCAGCCAACATACAAAACCAGATCATATTCAGAGCCTTTATTCAGTGAATTACTGGTCTAGTTTAATCTGGATAAAGCAAACTTTAAACAGATTTAAACAAGTCTACATTAGAGGCTTATACTAGTATAAATTAAATAAGTAAATACCTTTGTGTATATAGATGTGTATCTATATATTGTGTACATATATGTGTATGTGTGTGTATATTCTGTGAGCTCAAATGTATATGCATATGAGTGCATATATAGGTTTATCTGTGTGTATATATATACACATGTGCTTGGTCCACCTCAAGATATCTTTTTATTTATTTTTTTTTTATTTTGGTAGAGCCCCAGCTGCTGAAAGCATCTAAATAAAATATAGCTTTAGTTTCTACTTTATATTTGCGAACCAAAATATGAAAGCCCAAAGCCAATGTATTCCAGAGTAGCAAAAAGGAAAAAAAAATTAAATGTATTGTTTTTAATCTCATCCTCTTCACACTAGCCTCACTATTTTATGAAATCCAGAACATGCTCAGCAATTAATGTTTAGCAATCCCTGAAATTCCCAGCCATTGTGTAGCACACATTATTTGCTTTTTAACGTAACAGTTAGTTACACAATGTTTCTCTACCATTTGGCACCTTGAGAAAAGTGAGCACAAAATGTATGAAATGCTAGTTCCAATTCAAGCGGAAAATTCAGTTAGTTGTATTTCCACAGTGCTATAGATAGAGATGAATTACGATGGGGCATAGCAGCAGAGAATCAGGTCTTCTGTTATTAAAATACTTAAGGGACTTCATTTTAGTTTGAAGTCACACTTGTAATTGGTAATATAAAGTAAGACCTTTGGTCAAATCACCTCTTCTCTGAAAGAAACATGAAATATACTCACAGGATATTTCAAAACTTTTCTTCATTCCAATTTTTAGGAAAGAGTTACAATTTACTGCAGTTGACTTTGGAAATTAATTTTTAACAGTCACAGTAAGTTGAATAAATAAATACCTACATACATTAAATGAGCACATATCACTTGCCACTTTTCATTGAAAACTGTCATTTAAAAAATTGCATCTGCAAAACATCAAAAGTAAACTCCTAACAGTTTGTACTCAGCATAATTCAAAGCAGATAATACATATTCAACGTGGATATCATTTAGAATTTGTGAAAGATGCTAATGAGTGTTTCTGAAATTTGAAGTAACGATTCCATTTATACATCTTGGTTTTCCTATATGGCCAACTGCTTGTTGAGTTTATGACCCTCCATAAGCTTTGTCAATTTAACTGTTTAAAAATCCCACCACTCAAATATCATACAGAGGAAATAATCAGATTAATATGTTTATCTGACAAAATCATCTATTTTATACAAACAAAATAAATAAAACATGCAGTCAAACCTAGGTGTCCTAACACCTCTTATGCAACAGATAACACAGAATAAAGGGAGCTTTTTGCCCTTCTAATGTTACATCCTTTAAAGGAACAAATGTCACACATAACTGGATTTCCTGGTAAATGTGTAGACAAATGAAAAAAATATCATGCGTGCAGTCACTTTATAATAGAAAAGAATTAAAACAAATGAAGTATTTCAAAATGCTGTTAGGGTATTCAATGCTAAGATTTAACTGCAGAATTAGAAAGAAAAGTAAATTGTACATACCAATAAAAAACTACATATGTATGCATATTCACACATGTACATACCCACTATTTAAACACCTACATATTTATAAGATGGAAGAAGTTCCTCTTCTCTTTCAGATTCTCCTGACCTTTACTTACAAAAGTTTGTTTTATTTTAAACACAGTAGACTTTAATTTCTCTACTTTCCACGTTAATCTTGCAGAGCGCTGAGAGCATCATTATTTATTATGAACTGAGAGCACGTAGAAGTCTCACAGCTCAAACCCTTTCAGTCTTGTGTATGATATCATATCATTAATAAATCAAATGTATAATACAGTACGGGCCAGATGAACCCGCACTAAAAAGTGAACCATGTAGCAGCAACAATGCTGACAATGTGAGCAACAATAAACTTAACTTTATACGCCTTTGAAGTGAAACAATGATCACAAAATAGTGTTTGCAAGGCACTGCATCTTCCCTGTGAGTGTGATCACTTCTCACTTGTGAAACCAAGAGCCCATCACATAACTCTTTTAAAGTAAACACCAATACCTTTGCATATACAGATACAGCAACACATGCACACAGACCTAGATGTTTATGTAATGATAAAATTAATAAAGATCTAGAGCATATTCACAGGAGGACAAAATTTCACATTTCACACATTTCCACAGAGGACAAAATCAGCCTTCACTTAGATCCCTGTGGCTTCTTTGACTTCAGTGACTGTGTAAAAGCAGATGCACCAGGCATTAGAGGGTTGCCTGCTCTGTGTGTGCGTACATGGGAGCGGCATGCAAATGCCATGAGAAACATCTCCAAACACACAGGTGCTCATCCCTTGATCAACATACCCACACAGATTATTGTCACGCTAATCACTAGCAGCATGTATGTGCAAATACTTTTATAATACAAAATTGACACAGATATCTGAACTGAGGACTTCATAATATTTTCTAAAATTTACTTAAAAAATATGTATGGTACAAGACTGAAAAAGCCACAGACCAAATGAAAACACAGAGAAACTGAAAAACATTAGTATGACTCAAAACAAAGTCTCTTTCCAAGGACTGTATCTGCATGTCTATCGTTCCCAACTCTGTATTGTTGCTCTGTTAAATAACCCCATTCAAATTTTGCTAGAAGTCATTACTTACGAGTAATGCAAATTGGATGCACAAGTTTATTTCCTTAAAAAAAAAAAAAAAAACTCAGAAATGCACAGCATTCAGCTACATTTCATTACCTTGCTCTTTTCTAGTCTAAAATTAAACCCTTCTGAGCCATGTAAACCCTTAATACAAAGAAATGTTTAAAAAACGTAAAAAGGAATGAGGGAGTAGTAGTGGTAACATACAGTACCATGAGCTGCTTTGGCCTCCCAGTCAGTGGTGTACAGTTAACAGATCACTCCTGGCCTTCAGCAGACAGGAAAAAAAAAAAAAAAAAAAAAAAAAGAGAGAGAGAGAGGAGGAAAAAAAGGAAAAAAAAGCCCACGGCCCCGGGAGCAGGGCAGCGGGGAGGGCGGGCTAGGGGAGATCTGGCAGTTTACACAAGACGGCAACCCAGCTCCGCTCTGGCGCATTCCTTCCCCTCTATCTCCCAACCTCTTTGCGTGTGTCTTGTCATATTTTCTTCAGCTGCTAATTGTCTGGACTGCAAGATTTTAAACAGCCGCAGCTTAGGAAAAGCGAAACCCTCCTAAGTGACTATCGCAGCCCGTCAGCTTCGCACCGCCGGGTAAAATTTTCCAAGGGAAGTGCTCCTCTGATAGTTCCCGAGTCGCTAAGTCACCCTCCCTCCCCCTCTCCCCACCGCACACACTCCCCTCGAGGCCCGAATGCACTTGTGGCAATAAAACATTCATGCGACTTGGAATTTTAACACAATGCCATTTCCCTAGTTTAACCTGAAAGGAATGCACTAGTCACAACAGACTACATCATCCTGCCATTAAGCCTTGCCAAGGAACCGCTTTTTTGGCTGTGCTGGGCCAGCTCTGACGGGAAAGGAGTACACAGACCCACACACAGAGCACAGAGGGGCCACCTCTGCTTCCTCAACCCCATCCAGCAACACCCTGCTCTTAGCCGTGACCCCTGGCCTCCCCGGCGCTGCGACAGCCTTGTGATGCATGTGTCACTTCGGGACTTCTGCAGAGTCACAACACCGAGCAGGCAAGTCCCGCATTTCCCTCGCTCGCCGCTCTGTCTCAACAAGCACTTGATCAGCTGCCAGGGAGCGGTATTTTTCTTTTTTTTTAATTTTCCAGGCTTTTTTTTTTTTTTTTTTTTTTTTTGAACATATAGACTATTGTTACCGCTGAAAGTTCTCTGCTTAAAGCCAAAGATCTTTCCTCCACCTATGGCCCTTCCCCCGCTCCAAACAAAAAAAGGAAAAAAACCTTTTCCATTTGCCTGTGGTAATTAGGTTATGATTACTGACAGAACAGTTTGCTTAGGGGACTAGTTACCAAAGCTACCAGCACTTTGGTATTCTAGTGGCATTTTATTTTTTCTGTAATTAAAGAAAAGGGGAAGAAAAGGCAGAAGTATTTCCTTGATGATTACAAAGAATGCTGATGGGAAAAAGAAAGCACTAAGTGTCTCATTTGCCCTCTGTTAACCCTTTTGTGCAAAGACAGAATTACTGCAAATGGAAATGGGAAGTGTAGCACAGTAGGACCATACACAAGAAAAGTTTACCTGCCATTTGGATTTTTGAAACTGTTATCACAGACCTCTGAGACCTGGTTTTACTTACTTTATTTTGCTCTGAATGACAAGCAGCACAGCCAACTTCATGGAAGAGAATTTTGGTGCTCTTTGCCCTTCTTCACTGCTCAGCTTAATTCTTCCGCAGCTAAGTTATCTTTGCTGCAAGCTGGACAGAGTGCACTAAACAAACAGGTAAGGAAACATTTTCAAAACACTGGAAATACATCCTTCCCTATTTTGGAACTTGTATCACAAAGGAAACTGATGCCGACTGTCCTGATGCCCTTGTTCTGTTCCTCATGCAGGTCATTACAGATGTGTGTAAACCAAATTAGGAGGTAAAAACATTCCTAGTTCTGCAGAATACAACACTGATTGTAACTCATGAGAGTTGACTAGCACTCCCTTGTGACTGATTATTGTGTTATCATTATTACCGACATGCCATTGTGGTTCCACAGATGCTTTACAGAAAGACACGAGCCAATAGGTCCCTCTGCCCAAGGAGTTTACAAAGTGAATGAGACATTAACAGATGAACAACAAATATAGGGTGCAAACAGAAGAGGAGGAGTAGGAGGAAGAGGTAACCACATTTCAAAGAACAGGATATGCTCTTTTGTTAGATAGCATCACGTTCTTGCATCTTAACATCTGGAAGCATATCTCCACATGTAATTACCCAGAGATCGGGGAAATTAGCACAGGTTAGCAAGATATGCCTTCAATATATAACAACATACAAGTGCTGTATTTCAAAATCCACAACAGATGAAGATATCTGTTGAAGAAGAATGCCCTGCATCATCTGCATTGGAAATAACCACGCTTTTTCTGTCGAGAATCATGTTTCTGGAATGCAAGAGAAAGTAGTGGTTCTTACCACCACTGATTTGAGCAAGTTTAGAAGTAGGACAATATGCTTCTGGGCTCCAAGTTTGTGTGACTAGTGCGTATGTTTTCAGGAAATTCAAGCTTGATTCTCCGTTTTCTAGAACAACAGAGACTCTGCAAATGCCAAAGCAGCCACAATGAAAAGTGGTTAGTATCATATACTTCAGAGGAAGAAATCCAACGTTGGACAAATACAGGCTAGGCTGCCCACAGAACAGACTTTTTATAATCTCTATCTAGTTACAATTTAGTTTATGGTGTGATGTGAAGATGTTGATAATTTGAGGAGGAAAGTTGCAGTTTTCCACTTGATGTTTTGGTGTCCCCAGAATTTCCTTCTGGTTATAGCAAATAATCCTGACTTTTCTTTTATATTACAATTGTTACTTTTGTTGGGCATTAGGGAAGGAAAAGGAGTGTTTCCTTACAAATACAAAACATTTTTCAAGACACTTGGCTATACAGAGTCACATTTGCTTTATGTTTACCATGAATATGTAGTACAGTGGTGTAAACATTCAGCATGAAGAATTGCACTTGGAGCAAAGAGGAAAGTCAAATGATCATATATGCAATCAAAGCTGTCCTCTTGCCAGGGGCAAACAAAACTTAAATGTAGTCTATGGATGATAATATAATCATTCAGAACACAAAGTTCTCAGAAAGTATTTCTGTTCTGAAAAATCTGATCTTGCTGCTAGAAAAACATAGTTTTTCTTTTAAAAGTGTACTATTGCATTTCAGGAAATTTTCAGCATCTAAATTGTCAGTGTTTTCAGCATCTAAATACTCAAGCACAGGCATCTGTTTAATGTGCCTACCTTTATCTAGGATAAGTGTGAATGTATACTTATGTATACACTTATATAAAAACGAACCTATGCCTGCAACCTCGAATGTATTTATACGGCTCAAGTTTTCAAATGTTGGATGTGACCTGTCTGTGCTTGTAATTACTTCTTTTCATTTAACAGGCTTTCTTCTCATTCATTTCTTCTGAGGACAAGTAAATAGTAGTTTTCTACTTACCTGTACTTTATACGGTCTGTTAATTCTTCCATAACAGTCTTCTCACCAAACTAAAGATTCCCAATCTCACTTTCATCAAAATAATAGCACTTACCACCATAGCACTTGTCAGGTACAAAGGCTTCCCAATTGTGTCATACCCATTCAGAAAAGGAGGAAACCAACCGAGGCCAGACCAATTTCCTTACAGAATACTTCAGAGTAAAACTTACTTGAGAGATGGCAGAGTTTAGATTCCTCTTGCGACAAAACTGTCTTTTACACTGGATTGAAATATATGCCTAGATAATCTAAAGTACCGTTTCAGAACCCTTTTTTGTCTTATGGATGCCTAAACATTTTCCTGGGGCTAAATGGTCTTCTTTACAAAACAAATGTGTACAGACTGCTCTCTAGGATACATGATCTGCTTCTCTTAATCACTTTTCACAGGCATTTTAGACATAGATATCAAAGAGCATGCAAACTACAGATAGAGAGAATACTGCTGTGTTGAAGAGCGAGTGAGAGGTCTTTCAGGGCTACAGGGCTCAAGAATAGATTCCAACTAAGGTGTGACATGGTCTGTTTTGGGCTACCAGAATAAAAACTTTTGTTTAGTACCATCATCACTGCAACAAAAACTAGAAAACTATCACCCAGCACAACCTATGGGTCCCTAGGGCATTGCTAAGAATGTTCTTAGCAATGGTGATACACCTTAGAGGTCCAGTCATACTCTCCAGCCTTCAGTTCAGACGGAGACTCTTAGGGACTGCCTGTGACACAGCTCATTCCAACACTCCACCATGATACCGTCATTCCAGAATTAGTTGGGTTTTTGGTCTTAAGACTGGTACATCTCCTATTGTCCTCCTAGCACCACAAAGTAATGCAACAAGGTGCCAAGAAACCACTAAGCTGGAAAGGCAAAATTTAATGCTTAAAAAGATACTAAATGAGATACTAAGCAAGATCTATCATCTTTTTCAGGTTCTTGGAATTCTTGAAGAGTTAAAATTTACATGATGCAGGAAAGGAAGAGAAGGGATATCCTTGGTTGTTCATTGTTCTACTCATTTCTGACAGCTGACAAAGTGCCCCTCTGGGAAAGATGAAAGATACCTAGTCAAGCTCATCTCAGTAGGAAAACCATCAATGGTGCCTGTTGGGTACACACCTCCCCAGCACACCAAGTGTCTTACTACTTCCTAACTACATCACTGAATGCTTGGTTCAAGCTGTTTCAAATAATTTTCAATCCTAAACCCATTCAACGGGAAAGAAAACAAATTCTACTGCATCCTCTAAGCCTCAGTCAGGAACAGTGGCCTTGCATGTTATAAACTACATTTTCTTTAGGCTAATCACTCAGTCCTCAGACGTTAGAATGGATGAAGGTACCAATCAAGTTCTAAAAGTCTAGACATTTCTGTGCTCCACTACCCTCTAATCTGCTGACATGGGAGAAAGGAGTTAGCGGAATACTAGAAATCAGAGCATGTTGGGAAACATGGCAGATAGGCAGATAGGCAGAAAAAGCCTCTCTGTCAACCATTTTTCTGAGGGAGAGGAGGCAGAGTATTAGGAGTTTGGCACAAAACCAGAGAGGGTGAGACAGTGGTCTGAAGATGGAGGACGGACTATTCTGAACTGAAAAACCACAGAAGAATCAATATTAGGTAGTACCTTTGAGCAGTGTAAATAATATTAATTCCTTGATGAAGGCTGGACATTTAGCACCAGCAAGAGCCCACATGGAAGTTATGAGAGAATTAACATCTGGAGGCTTGTCTGACTCCTCCTCTGAAACAATAAGGATCCTTTCCTATGTAGGATTTGGAATCAATGCAGGGGCTAGTGCCAGAGGAGACAGCTGCAGAGCCTTGAGAAGAAGGCGAGTGAGGGAATTCACATCTTCAGTTAAAGTTTTCTGGCTGCTTGTTCAGGTTCCTGTATCTCTGGAGAAGTATCTGAAATGACAGTCATCCACGGAGTTCAGAGGACAGAGAAAAAGATCTCTTGGACACTGAGGTGCAGAGGTTAGTACAGTCCTTCTCTTCCTCCTCCTCAGAGGAGCTGGACTGAACTGCCTATGAGGCTGCCAGGGGCTGGCTCTCGGCACCTCCATACCACCATCTGCATGGAAGCTTTCCCGAGGGGCTGAATGCAGACTTCTTCCCAGGCAGAACTAATGGAAACATTTGCACCTTCATACTAAAGCATCGTTCTAGGAAAAACTCTCCATTTCCTGATGCAGTGGCGAACGGTTGCCTACCCTGGGTAGGTAAACTGGGTACAGACTGAAAGGCCACTGTATTAACTCTGTTGTTTCCATCAACTACTTTTCGGCTCACACACAGAGACCCATATAGTGTGTTTTGGGAATCAGGCAGTACATACAAAAGACTCGATCTAAAGCTTGGCCACCAGCACTGCATTCCTTTGTCCCTCCATTATGGCACTAAAGCACGGTCTAGAGCAGCCCTCAAAGCTTTCTCAGTACTTACACAACAACCATAGCTATTTCAAATCACTACGGTTGTGCAACTGGATCACTGCCTCGCGTTATTGATACTCATTTCAATAAGGAGCAGAAAAATCATTGTTACTACAATGAGGCTGGCAGAGTGAAGTGAGCAAAATGTAGAGAAAGCCCTGACAAAGGAGCTGCTGTATAACTTGTCATTCATGGTTTCTTCTTATTGAACAACCGTAGTCATGAACTAATGTCTACAAATTGCTCCCCTTGCTGGGAACTCACAGTGCTTCTGGCATCTCTGGCAAATAACAGTGCACAAAAATACAAAATAACAGAAGAATTTAATCGTGAAACACTAGCAATACCTCATACCAAATTCTCTACAGATGCAATTCAGTTCCTCTGGTTAAAAACAGAAGTGGCAATTAGAAATCCAGTTTCTCCCTTGCCATAGTACTTCAGGTGGTAATTTAATTGTCCATTTGGCTGCCAGTTTCTAGAAAAAATGAAGTCCTGTTCTATAGGACTTACGCAACATATTCTCTTTTTCCTAAAGTGCTTTCAGATAATTTGAAAAAAGATGTGGCAGAAGAGGTTCATGATGTATTTTACACCCACACATGTACTTACAACCTTTTTGAATGGAATATATATAAAGGAACTTCTGATCAAATGCATATCTCTAGCTTACTATAAATAAGTCCAACTTCTAATGTGTCTTTCATAAAGGCTAAATAAAAAAGACCTTTTTATTAAAAAATTCGTTTTTATTATAAAAAATGACCACTCTATCCACACTTCTTGGCTGACTGGCTATGGTGATATTCCCAAGCTTTCTCCACATTTTCTTGGCCCTGGCCCCTTATTGTATTACAGATAAACTGCAATGTCTCTAGGGCCAAGACTGTGTTGATTTCTGTATGGCAACAGAAGATGTGAGTAAATCTTCAAGCAAAGCTTTAATTCAACCAGCACAATAACCCTAGTGAAGACATGGGAGCACAGACTGGAACAGTGCTTCACAAGCTCACCAAAGAGCCTGCATAAAAACTGCTTTCTGTGTATGCTAAGTGTACTACTTTTTTCCTGTAGCAAGATGGCATGGGTATTTCTAGCAGCTTTAACATAATCTGTGATACCTTAATCATTAGACAAAACTTACATTACGGGATAGGTGTTACAGACTTTTAACCAAATTTTGGGCGGAGAGGAGAGGTCCATGCTTTTTAATCACTGGTATCAGTATGTGAGTAACTTTGTTTCTATGCAGTCATCCCTTCCCTAAGTCCTTCTGCAGATCCTTGCTCTTTTTTCACCTTTTTATCAAACGAGGTCCAGGACCTCCTGCCAAAACCACCCCATATTATGCCTCAGCTGACACTAGGTGCTCTGAGGGCATTTATGCAGCATTCATTTCTGCCAGGCCTCTAAGCCAAGCATATCACTTGCATGATTAAACCAGTCTCCAATGGTTCAAAGCCCCTCTTTGCCTAAAATAATAGAAATATATCCATCTGCATACACAGTGTATCAGATGCACTTCAGCATGGCGTCTCATGTTTATGTAACATTAACACAGCAGGGCACACTTGGTTTGTCCTTCTCCGCATGCTGCACAAAGTTACAATGGCAATGCTAGCAATGCTTTCTAAACAAGGTAACATATTCTTGTAAAAACATGACCTGCTGCCTTTGCTTTCCACTCTTTATCTCATTGGTGGTCTCAATTAGCCTCTGACATCCCAGTTAAATGACAAAAGTTGTTTAATCCCCTCGCCACTCTGAAGCCATACTAACTCTAAAACTTTTGTTTATCGAAAAGTATCTCCATGGAATGAAGACTGATTACTCAGCTAGGATATAATCTTAGTCTGTTGAGTTTAGGTTTTGAATGTAAGCACCTCAAGGCAGAGGACATTTTTTCCTTGATATGTGAAAACTGATATGAACTTTGTAAATAAAAAAATGCTCTAGTTCTACTGCTTTGGAAGCTTAATAGCTGCATATCCTTTCAAAAGATAAATGTAAATGGATAAGGAATCTAATCCACGCTTTTATGCAGCCAAAATGTCTCGTTCTGTTAATAGCAACTTAGATTTCCTAAACAGGGCCTCAAACTAGTATTAGTTATTATTAGGAGTTATTAGAAGGTTGCAACCGTAGCTATAAATAAAATGCCAGCCAATGTGGATCTTTTTCAGTTTATCTGAGATTTTACATCCTGCACACATTCTGTTTATGATGGCTAGAAAAATTTATCATTTTATTCACCTGCAAGAAGAAAAGATTTCCCAGAAGCACCATATCCCAAACAACAGAATTTGTCATGTTATAAAGGCAGGATTTCTGCTGATTATTCCTGAATTTTCCACTCTCAGAAGCCTAATTTTGGAAAGAAATTGTCTTAAATTTCTCACGGCAAACAATGGTATGAAAAAGATAATCAAAATAATGCAGAAATAATGACTGTGCAGTATAAATGAATATCATTCCACCACGAATGTCATTCTACCACTCAACATTGATTTGCACTGCAGAATCTTTTGTAAGCTCTAGAAACTTTGCTAATCTATGCCAAGGAACCACAGATAAAAATGTGACTATTTTATTAGCCATTTTAAAATGTAATGTTAATTTTATATGCATAATCTTCATTACTGCAATATATGCATTACTACTGTAATTTAGTCAATTAGGGCATAGCTACAAATCTGTCAGGTGCCATCATGAGAAATACTAAGTATGAAGTTGCACTGCAAACATTAAAAGAGAATAGTGAGATAGGAGGAATAGGGATAGGCTGAGAGAGGAAAGAAAGGGTGGGGAGAGGAAAGTCTTAAAAATGGCTAATTGTAATCAGCATAAAAACAGAGTTAACAAATAGCATATTTCTATACAAAGATGTAAGCACAAACTATCCTTAGATCTGTGCAGGCATTCATTAATGAACAACTAGACAAAGTAATAGAGATTCTAAAATTCAGATCTAAGATACGCAGTTTAATATTGCATTTCAATAGCTTTTTCTGGCTTGATATATATTCCCTCTATTTCTTCTCTCTTTCCCCTTTGACTCAGCTGCTGCAGAGAAGACCTCAGCACAATGCAAATGAAATAAAAGAACAATGTGCAACTTCACTAGAGAATGAGGTTGGTAAACGTAGCCATTCGTCCTTGCAGCCCATCGTCTTTTCCCCTCCACCCCCTGCCTCTTCCTTCTCCAGTCCAACCAAAAATATTACGCACGCACACACATATACATACACACACGTGCACGTTACGAGCTTTGTGCCATAAGAAATATGTTAATTTACTCAGCTCGGCAAGGCACATTTGGTGAGTGTATTACCTGGATTAGCTAAAATAACAGAGGGGAAAAGCTGGGGTAAGCAGGCTGAAGCCCTGTGTGTGGCCAAGGCAGCGGGAAGCAAGGCAGAGAGAGAGAGAATGAACCCAACAACACAACAGTGGAACAGGCAGCTGGCCTGAGATGCTAATTCAGCGCTTTAACAAATCAATGCCACTTGAAAAGTACAATGCGAGCCCTCACTGGGTAGATGTCAGGGGACTGAGAAAATGCATTCTCAAGTATTTCACATTAAGAGGGAATAATGTGTTAATTTATAACTCTTCACCCTATACACTTGGATTATCCATCTGTGTCAGTGATTTGACTTCTTAAATTTATCAAAAACATGCGCAAAGGGAGGCATCTTCTGCTAAAGCATTGGGAAACGGAGATTCAGAAGGAGCCTACTCTATTTGGTTGTAGGGTGGAGGATTGGAATTTTTCTTCCTTTTCTTTCTTTCTTTTTTCTTTTTTTTTTTTTTTTTTTTGGACCGTTTGGTCAAAGGAAGGATTTGCCTTAGCGGTGGCTGATTGCACTAGGTACCATCTGTCAAAAGTGACACCACAGAGGAGGAAAAACTTGAATCAGCAACCTGAGATGCCATCATCAGAATTTACTTTAAGGAAACTTAGCAAAATCCCTCTGCACACCTAGCAGAAGAGAAGCTGCTACAATTAAAACGCCATTCTAAATGCCAGATGAGATCTACAGACACCACTTACTGAAATAAAAGGCGAGGAGGCTGGGGAGGGTGAAGTAAGTAGGGTTTCTTTTGAGATGGGTTGTATGTATGGGAAGTTTTTGCACAAACACGATGTTAAAATGTGGTGAGGAAAGTATTACCGATCAATCTTAAGGACATATTCTTGAAACTGTTTCTTAACACAGAATAACTTCTTTTTAATTACACAAGCAGCGCTGTTTCACGTACATAGAGAACTTAATGTCAGTCCAGAAAGCACTAATCAAACCCAAATTGCTTTTGTCTGGAAAACACATCTGTTTTAAAATTTAACCCTTACTGGTTAACTTTTTTTCATTAAAAGTGTTAAGTTACCACCGTGAGAAAGAAGTCTGCTGTATGTATTGAGCACTTACAGCATGGACAGTGGCAGCATACTTTGTTACCTGTATATCTTCATCATAATGTAAAGGAGCCAAATCCAAAGCAGTGATAGGGAAAATGTGTCGTAACTAAGAAAAGCTCAGTAATATTTAAAGCAGAGTCACTGTGTTTACTTACCAGCTTCAAACAAACGGATATCTATAGGTTGTATATTAACAAACAAAACAACGGTTAGGGAGATAAATTATTTCTAAATATTCCTGAAAAGCTATTTTAGGAGACATTAAAAAGGTGTGGACAATTTTCTAGGCACTTGTGTAACTGCCAGTTCCATTTCATTGTATTTGTACTACGCAATAATGCCTACATTGTTGCAGGAAATTTTTTTGGTCAATTTACAATTGCAATAGAAACAGACACTCTCTTATTTTCAGAACATTCATATGTAAATAATATGCTGATGAATGGAAATTAGATGCTATAGATGATATGTAAGTATCCACATCTAGTAAAAGTAAATGCTACCTCACTTAAACGGACTTCAGTACTACTGCTTCTGCCATCCCCTGCTTCTCTAGTACAGGCAGGTACAACATAAGATGAGAGAAGGTGGCCTTTTGGGGGGTTTCTGGTGGCTGTGAAATTAACCTGCAGAAATATACAAGGTGGAGAATAAATCTGCTTTTGACAGGAAAGTGTTTTATAATTTCTTGCTTTATTGTGGAGGCTCTGTCTTTTCTTTTTGAAATTTTTTTAAACAAAGACATTATATATACATATATGTATACACACACACACACATATACATATGTATATATATGTTTTTCCCCATAAAGAATGCAAAATCATTTTCGTTAAAAACAGGTCACCCCTCAAGGAATATTTCATATATCTGGCAGCTTGCACCTCTTTCCTTTCTCTTTGCATGAAACCTTATGAAGGATATAACACGCATGCTGCATAGGCTTGTTTAAAACACTAAAGAATCCTGAGGGGGCCTTTAGGTTTGTTTATTAATTATAACTCAGAAAGGTATCACATATGTGCACTGATTGCAGAAAGTCCGCATCCCAGGCTCTTGCAGAAATCTCTATTCCTGTCTGTCCCATCCAGACTTCTTCCTAATATAAGCTATCTATTCTTACCATTATAGTACATTTAATCCCCCTCTGCTGCTCCCCTCCCCACCTTTCTGGACTCACCTAAGGGGTTAAAAGACTAGAGTACATTTGTGACTTGTCAGTGACATATAATACCCAGGTCCTTCATGCAATCAACTTTTACTTGACATGTATTTGCTCATCACAGGACCCGCATTACTACTGGGAAAATGAAGAAAAACCTAAATTAACACTTGACATTCAATATGGTCAAGTCCTTAATTGGCTGGGCTTCCTGAGAAAGCAATTTTCTATTCCCCAAACTGTTCGTGTGTCATGTGTGGAGTGCAGCTCTTGGCCATCACTGCTGTCCCTCGCTCACTCTAATGAGAGCAGATGAATTAGTGCTACGTGACACGATTTTAGCAGGGCTCACTCCTTCCCTCCCCCCCGTCCTTTCCCTGTGCTAGTGACAGCTGTGTGGCGGGGGGTGGGGACAAGGACACTAAGAAATGCTAGTTCAAATACTTCTCTGAAGGGAACTGTATTTTTGAAACACGAAATCTTAAATGTTTGCTTGATATTCCTGGAACTTGGCTGTTTGAGAGTAACAGGGAAGGAGTAAGGAGATGTAGCAGTATAAAGATACAAGAAATTAACTGAGTTTGGCAGGATGTGGATTAACTTCTACCATGTCTCCCATTCCTATATTAAAAGGTAGTAATCTAATTAAAATGGAAATTTTCTACACTGTAAAAGTAATTTTAAGATGTTTAGGGAGTGGCTAGCTAGATGAATTTGCCATGTTTTTTTGCGTTTATTTCATGTAAATGAAGAAATTGCTTCTACAGCATGCTTCCCGGTGCGACAAAGATCATGTGCTACAAAAGAACGTTATTGTGTCATGTTTGGAAATGACAATCATTGCATTCGGTTTATTTTTAGTATATGGGAAATTTGTTTCATTCAGGATGGTACTACTCACTTTACAATATAATTTTAAAGGCCAATAGTGGTTTCACTATTTGAACACCAACAGAAATCCCAAGTCTTTCCTGAGTGTTTGCCAACTGATCGGAGATTGCAATTTGTATTGCTAGCATAAATATGAAGGTGAACAAAAAGGATGTAAATAAGTGGAGTTTCAGCTGATATCAAAGATAATAAATTAGGAAGATCAGAGCCTACAAAAGCAGGATATTTAAAATAATTAAATTAATATACAGACAAAAAATATTAAGTAAAGTATATACATACTGAACATTAAATTATTGAAAATGCACAAATGGCTAGAAAATAATTTCCAGTAGATAGCTCTACCTGATCATATGGTTTCACTCAACTTCTTATATGCAACAGAAAAAGCAACTAGTATGCCATATATTCTGAATGAATAATTTCAAAAGTCTGGTGCTCCACAGTTCGTTCAAGCAAAAATTGTATGAGTTGTATTAACAGTGTAGGTGAACTTGCCTCAGGAAGAGTCCTTGTCTCAGACAAAAAGCAAGTAGCTTCATTATTTGCAAGTCATGTCTCTTAATCTGAACCTGACCTTGTGAAGTTACATTACTTCAATAATTAAACAAACAAGTGTGGACTGTTAGTTGCATGGCAAAAGAATGAGAATGTTTTACTTTTGTAAAATAAATTGATACACATGCATTACTACAAACAGAAAAGGGATTTTTCACTTTATGGTTTTGCAGCTACAGCAAAGGTGTGCAGCTTTTGTGGCTGTGGTTGTAAATATTTTAATAAAATAACAACAGAGTTTAAAGGCTTGTTTTTTTCCTATTTCCTTTTAAAACATCCTTTAGTTATTTGTTTTCAAGCTACGCAGAAGGAACACATGTACCTTTGAAGTTAGAAGCATTTCCAGAAGAGCTGAATGAATGAGTTTCTTAGGTGCTGAAATAGGCCCTCAAAACATAATAAAAGCCCTAAAAGGCAATTATGAACACAAAGGCAATTATGAACAAAAAATTAAAATGTAAGTCATTTCACTGTTGCGTCTTCACATCAAAAAAGACATCACTGAATGAGACCACTGGCCACATTGTTATCAGCAGAATGCTAAACTCGAGAATATTTCACCGACAAAAAGTTACTGAGCATTTGAAGCAGTTGTTGATGAGGGAAGAAGCAGGCGAAGTTTTGTGTTAAAACAAAACCCAAACTTTACTCCTACAAAGCAATTTTTTTTCCAGTTATTGGGTATATAATAGAAGCATCCCCAAGAAACAAAGAGCATTGTGATCCAGGTAACAGCTTTGTGGCGACCTTTGAGGAACTGACTAGTCTGTCAAACTCCATCTGCAATATGCACAGCATAGTCAAGGGGAGGATTATTAACTCTCATAAGGCCTAGAGACTGAAGGGTCACTTCAGTTTTAAAAAGAATACTATTTTAATTCACTTCAACTTGTATAGCCTGAGCTTCTGTGCACCAAAAGTTAAGAAAGTCCCCTATTTTACAGCATAGCATACAAGGATTATATCAAGTGTAAGTCACCTACAAATTAATTCCGAGTTTTGGAAAACTAAAATCAAAGAAGCAAGCACTGCACCCTAAATAATCCTTACTAACAGCTAGACTACCTCTGCTGTTGACAGAGACCATTGATACAGCAAAGTTCCTGGGAAAAACAGTAATACTGTCTAGTGCAATTGAAGCACATCCTTTAAAAAAGGCTTAACTTTTCCTAAAAGTACTAATTCTACTTGGTGCAGGGTTCCATATGCAGCACCAGCCTGAGCCCTGGCTGAGCCTCCTCAGATTTTAATCATGCAACCCTTTTTCCACTGCTGGATGAGAAGTAGAAATGACAGCAAATAATGGGTCAGAAGAACTACTTGCTGCTAAACTGGGAAGCTCCTTTCCTTACTGCCTACAGTAAAACAGCCCATTAAGAGTTGCTTTTTGATTAAAAACAAGTAAGTAATTTCAGCTATGGCAAAGTGACGTGTTTTAACTTGACGTTTTGCTAAGGATGAGTACCCTGTGAAGCTCATAAAAGAGTGAAGAGATTCAGTGGAACATTAAGATTTACTATATACTCAATGCCACTGTCACTCCTGAGCAAAACACGTCAACCCGGAAATATCTGACTCAACAGCCCTAAGGTTATTTAGAATGGAAAGTGAGATTTTTACATGTTTCACTTTGATGCCATGAGAGCAGCTGCATTAAGTTCTCTCAGTGGTTTTCCAAACCCAAATAAAATGCTTGCTCTGTGTTTTAAAAGTTACTGTGCAAATGTGTGCCACCCACCCAGTCTGTAATAGTTTACATTTCACCATTTTCAGAAAAGATAAACACAGCAGAGAAGGAAATGATAATATAAAAACAGCCTGGCACGTGAAATGAGGAAAAGCATTGTAGACTATCTGGCAAGACAAAGCACACAAATGTTATTTTGTGAAAATTAATAGCATCTGAAATTATACTCCCGTCCCAGTACTCTCCCCCAGCCCCATGCCCAAATTAAAGGTATTTTATCTAATTCCCAGTTGAGAGGCTGCTAAAAGTGTTAAGTCACAGCTGTGTTGACAGTGAACTTCTTGAACATGGCATACCAACATCACACTGACACGCTTTGCAGATGCTTCGTTACAAGCAGCACCAGTCACTTGATTTGAAATACCTGACTTAGCTGTAAAACAAACTGTTAATCTCCAGTCTTTTCTCCAGCTAAAGTCTTCTTTACAGTTTTGGAAACACACCAATACCTTGTTATGTTTATGCTAAACTTATCTGCATTTTGATTGGAATTTGACACTGACCAGTGGTTCAACTCAGTGGTACCTCAGACACTGCAGAGGACCATCCCCATTTACCAATCATTTTAACTAGTCGCATTCTTCTCTTGTTCCCACTGAAATCTGTAACATGATGACCTTCAATTTAAAATACAAACTAATTAACTATCCGTTCTGCTGAAAAATGTTGATATCAGACTTGCCTGGAGAATTGCAATTAAGAACAGACTTATTTTTCCTAGCCTCCCCCCCGACTCCGCCCTTTAACACAATAGACAAAAACTCTGGAAGTCGAATTCTACACACAGTTAAATGATCCTCCTTTACAGCAGGTATGAGTATTTGCTTTGATAGACCTGGTATCAGGAAACACTACTCTATACTTCAGACAACAAAATTGCAACCATCTGTATAGGTGAGTGTGCTATAATTGACTGATATGGAAATTATGGCACTGCTATATTATCTGCGTAGTAACTTCACTTCTGAAGAGTGTAAGCATTTCATCCAGCTCCTGATACACCATTTTAAATTTGTGCAGGAACTAAAAGCATCAACTTCATTAACTTGCAAAGCCAGTGATCAAATTTAGCACTTAAAATCATGATTTTAATAATTATAGCAACCTCTGAGGTTTTAATTCCAGTTTACTCTGACCAAGACAAACAGATACTTCCTAGACTACAGTTAACAAGAGAGTGCAGACTTATGCTTCAAGTTCTGAGTAGTCTTACGATGGTCAGTGACATCCCTCGTACGCAAGACTTACTGCAAAGCTCTAGCAGCACTATGTTTCTAACGGAGCTGACCAGCAGCCATATTTCACCCCAATTAGGAGGCAGGGATCATGCCTCTCATAACCGTATTATAACAAGCTAACTCAAAAGCCTACAGTGCAATTCAACTAGCATTTTTAAAATCCTTACTTTGTTTTTTAATATTTTAAATTATGGCTTTTTGTATGCTCTAGGGGCCAGGGATGTCTACATCTCTAGATGCCAATTTCCATATCTACATTTTGGTAGCAGCATAAAAAAATCCTGAATTCCAATCTAGAGAAGGTAATAGTAAGAGGAATATGAAAAAAAAATTGTTAATGAGCATACTTTATTTGGAACCATGAAACCAGTAATAGTTTTGCAGTTGATTTCAGTGACTCTCATAGAACATAAATGTTTTAACAATGGATATTATTCCTAATTCAAAATGAGAGTCTTTATCCTTTGATCAATGAATTACATTCTTAAAAATAAAGAGAAACTATGTACTTTAGATACCTGAAATGATTACAGATGGTATCATGAAAATCTATTTAGAGTAGTTAAAGTAAGATACAAGTATTTTTAAGGTGAAAATATTTAGAAGTTCAGACCATTTTAAGGACTGAATAGTTATATTCCAGAGAAATACTTTAGAAATGGATTAGTGTGATTTTCTGTAGATACATACAGACTTTATGTCAGAGTGGTTACATAGATACATTATTCATGTACTTGATTCAATAAAAAATTATTTAAAAGGATGTTGCAGTATTTTAGTGTGGATTTTTTTGCATGGAGGCTAGGGTGCCTTTTGAGCCTAACGCAAAGAAGGAAGAGAGAAAGGTTTACAGGATGCATAAAAAGCATGTAGACGAGATTTAGACGGGCACACAGTGTGTGATAAAAATCAAATATGGAACATAATGGGACATATGGAAACATATCTTTTGTGCAGGGAAGGATGAATCACAAGTTCACAGCTGGAATTTATGTGGATCCTTATTTAGTGAAGCAGCTGTAGCCACTGTTTAGCTACATTCCCACATCAACAACAAAATGGTGCCACAGAAGAGAACACATGCATCAAGCTCCAGCTGGTATCTGCGCCCACCACTCCCTGCTTTTCCCTGAAGTCACATTTACTCAGTTTTCTTTTTACAGTTTGTGGATGTATAAACATGCATATGCAAGTGAGTGGATAGCATCAAACCCCGCACCTGACCGCTGCTGAATTTTGGAACGGATGCGGGGGGATGTGGTATTGAAGAGATAGGTTCAGAAAAAAAACCTCACTTTTAAAATCAGTCTCATGTCATTACCGTTACAAAGGTTTTATTTCAGGTCAGTATCATTCAAAATGCCTTCAAAAATTCAAACTGATGAATCATAGAAAACATGATTTATGTAAGGCTATTTGGGGAAACACAATTTCGACTTTGCAATTACAAAGTAACTTTAGCACTGAATTGCTGAAATATTTTCACAATTGACTTTTAGGTTCCCAACATTATCAAAAAGTGAAAAAAAAAGAATGTGCAGAAAGACATAATTTCATGTCTAAGCAAATTTTATGCAAAAGATAGATTAATACTAACTAAAGATTTTAAAAATGTGATTAGTTTTGTTTGGAGGATCTGTGTTGTTGTGTCACCTTTTAAGATTATTGCTTACTATACGATCAGTTAAATCACTTACTTTCACCGCCGTCTGAAATTATTAATAAAGATTTCATTAATAAAGATACATGTACAAGCATACATTTTTATGCATGAATATAATCACATTCCAAAGTAAAAATAAGTCCAGGAGTGATTTATTAGAGGCTTTTCTTTAAACAGCTAACCGTTTAGTTTCTTTTAAATGTGTACTTAAAATTTTGAAGAACTTAGATTTTAAAGGTCATATTTCTACACCTACTTCACTATTTGAAAGTAGAAAACAATGCTTTAAACCCTTTCCCAAATTAAGCCTCTACAATTCTGTCTTCACTTAATATATATTTTTGGTTTACCCCATTAGAGAACAAGCAAAACATAAATGACTTCTTCCTGAAGAAAGACTGTAGGAAAAGCTCTCAGATCAGTTCTACGATTATAATTCTATTGCTTTCAGTGACAATAGGCCCAGGCACTTAAAATTAAAATTTTCTAGTGTTGCAAAATACTGTTTTTCCAGAAGAAACATTTTCTATTTGCAGAAGAGTTTGACGAACCTTATTATTGACCCGTAATAGAGTAGTGCCAGGCTGACTACCTCTAACAAGCTTTCATGATGGAACAAATGTCTAGAAATTCCTTGAAATAAATTGTCAAGTAAGTAAGTTTTATGAAGTAGTAAATTCACTAATCATTTTTACTGTTGTCTTTATTTTCAGTGTTCTTGTCATGTTCTAAAACCCAGCTTTTACTTTTCTCCTTAGACAATCGGATTGAGAAGCCACTAATGAAACCAGCCTCATTAATAAGAAAAGATAGCAGTATGTATTTTCTTCAATTTTTCCTCAACTTTTAAGGAAAAGAAAAAAAAATGCCACTTTATCATGAGTGCTGTGTCAAAGCTGGAGGAGTATCATTTCCCTTGCAATGAAAATTCACTCTCTTCATGACAGAGGTTCTACATTTGTCAAGTTCTCATAAATAATTTATCTTCGATTTGCTAAATACTACTTCAATATTACAGCTCATGCAACCAATTTTATTTTTTAAATATTTAAAGAAAGACAACTTCCTCAGAATGCAACTTCAAAAGGTTAAAAAAAACCCTCACGCTTCCAAGTGAATGAAAATGTTTCAGTTGTCTTTTTAATTTATACCTGCAAAAAGAAAACATCTCAGTAGATTCCAGAGCAATACCTTAGAAAGTCCTGCAAATAATGTAATAATATTCTATTTAGATTATTTTATCTTTCATGTTTAAAATTATTTATCTTGTATTCTAGAGAGATGAGAGAAAGGAAAGAGGGATGCAAAGGGGGGGAAAACCTGAAACTGGAAAGCACACATGGCACAAGTCAGCCATATAAATTTCTCAAGGTAAGACAGTGCTTACTATTCAACTCTCCCTATTCTAGTAGAAACCCAACATTTTTTTAAAAGTAGACCAATGAGAGTGAAATGTTATAAGTAAAATCTATGGTAATGGGATCTCATGTCAGACAGACAGATGCCTTATACCTTATATCTATGCATGAACAAAAACTTATATGGAGAGTTGATTTTTTTTCCTAGGAAGACCAAAATAGAGTGATTCATCTCCTCAGATTAAAATTTATTTTCCTTAAAACAATCTGATCATTCTTTCTCCTTTGCTCTCTCTGACTGGACTTTAACTATTGCCTTGATGATGGGCTGGTGGATAGGAGGGATCTACTGAGATGAGTAATTCACTGCGTAAGGTACTTCTCTTGCAGTATGCTCCATCTGCATGAAGCCAACATTTTGGTGCGCTGTCTGCTGCTGTAACCAGTTCTCTCCCAGGTATCAGTGAAGCTGTGCCTGCATTTTATTTTTTTTATGCGAATTATGGCTTTGGAGAGGTCATGCCTCAGCACCATCGAATTAAAAAGCAGCCAATCTGTGATATAAAGAACATATTTATAATCATCAATCCTCTCTCAGATTATTACATTGTTTGCAGAACAGTATAAAATACATTAAGTACCAGGCATTTCTTTATGGTGTTCTGCATAAAGATACAGCAAAGCTTATGATTAAATGTCTTTTTGGGGGGGCCTGTACAGAGAGCACTATTTCCTGGTACCATTAAGAACAGTAGCAGTTAAAGAGTGAGCTGTTTTATAAAACTGTTTGTACACCGATGTTCGAGTTACACTTGAGGGATATGTTAATTTAGAAAAAGGATTTTTGTTTAAGGCTTTGAATGCTAAGGAAAACCCCATAAATAAATCACATTTTTTAATCCTGCAAAAATGAAAATCCTTACAATTTGTAGCCCAAATTGATCAAGTTCTTACACTGCTAGTATGTTTTTTTCCTGGTTTAAAAACAGTAAGCTAGAATTAGGTTTTTGCTTTTCATACCTGATTTCCACAACCCCTTCCTCCATGCATTCTAATTTAAAAGAAAAACTAATATTAGATAAAGCAACACATAATTTGACAGGCTACCAGTTAAATTCTGACAGGGTCAATAAAATGAGAGCTTGCAGGAGTCCCAGATGAGGAACACTTTCATGAATGCCTCCATTGTGTAAACTCTCTGTATATCCTGCCTGCAAATGACAGTCATATGCCACCAGCTGCAGGAGGCATTCCAGCAATGTCAACTGCTGTGGGGTATTAAAGCAGGGCAGATGAGACGGCACTTCTTTTTATTTCTGCCTGGCTAGAGTGAGGGCTGTCACACTTAACTCATTTAAGTGTTATTTTTCTAAAGATTATGATATTTATTTAGAAATGTAAGAAAATATATAATTAAAGTCTTGCTAATGGAGATTCTCATTTTAATAGTAGTTTTACTATATAAAGCCAGCTGGAAGTAGTTATTTTTTTCCTTGTATCCTCTTCATTAGTTTGTAGTTGCCTCCTCCCCATCTATTTCAGCTGTTCTTATCAAATTCAAGTCTTTGAAAAAGTGAGTTGTCCAGGGAACAAACAGCCACTAAAAGTTATGATAGGAAATGTGAAAACCCCAATACCTGCTACTCAGAAATACAGCAGGTACCACTTCTGAGAGGACTGTTTTCCTGTGAGCTCCATTTTACGTATTGCCATAAAATTCAAGTTTTAGAGAATTACTACCAAAAAAAAAAAAAAAAAAAGGAAACTTGTCACATAATAGATATATTTTTAATTAAGAACTAAGCCTGAACATAGTGATATAGGTTTGCAAATTTAATTGTTTTTAAACAACTCATTGACACCCAAGCTGATTATTTTTTCTCTCCTAGGTCTGTGTGGAAAACAACTGTATTTAATCATCCTATTAATTTAATTTTCCTGTTTTTCTTGATATTTATTATTCTGGTCAGATGAAAACAAAGCTCATATTTGAGATATAAGAATAAAAATATACTGAGGACTCTTTTTTAAATTTTAGCAACGCCTCATGTAAGAAAGATTCTTAATTGTACAAAGTAAAGATCAAATTGTGAAGCTTTTCAGCATGTTCATATGATAAGCCAGGGCATCTATCACACCTTTTCATCATGCCTTTGCATACAGGCATACTGAAAGACAAAACACTGAACTCTTTGCCTGTCGGCACCTACATTCAGCCACCTCTGGAAGGGACTCTTTTCTTCCCTATCCCTCATCTTTTCCTATAGTCACTTGTCATCAAAATTATTTTAGTTATTCAATTACTACCAAGAAGAGGAATCCTTTTAATACAGGTTCAGATATATACACAGAGCAAGAAAAACAGTGAGGAAAGAAAAATGAGGAAAGGCATAAATAAATAAAGGATATCAATAATGATCTATCATAAAATGACATTTTGCCATTGTGCTTCCGCCGAAGCCGTAACATCTCACAAGATGTCCCTCTGAAAGCAGCAATAAAACAGCAGTAGAGTACACAAGGTCTTATATTCTGTGCAGGCAAAGGGCAATGAATATGCTAAAAGGAAATCAATCTGCATAAAAAGATCTGACAATAGCATCTTCAGGTTTGTTTGGTTTTTTATTTTGTTTTTTAAAACGAGAAAACAAAGAACAGAGAACACTTTGGAAGCCAAATTTTTATGTAAACCAGAATGGTTCCTTTCAAAATGCTTCTCTATTTTTTAAGTTACCATCTATCCTGCCACGGGTGTTCCTACTTTTACTATGAAAAAGTTGGCAATTCCATTTAGCTAGATGTCTTGTAAGCATTTCTCCTCCAATTTAATTCATGTTGATTTACGCCATCCAAATTTCATTTTGAGATTTCTGGTTCAAACAAATTCAAAACTTCAGAGGCAAACTGGAAGCAGCCCTAATTTTGCCTGGCTTCCAGGGGAATCCATAAAATACTGAGCTTTCAGTAACTTGTACGTAAAATCATACACAAATCCATAACGCCTAAAAGCTGAGACCTGACCAGAGACTTTAACAGAGAACTTGGCTTAACTTTGGGATTTCTGATAAAATAGGTTTCAGATTTCTTTAAGTAACTGCAATGCCTAAGATTTTTTCATGACGTTCATCTCCTTGGTGTCTAAATAATAGAGAAGATTAAAATAGCGAAGAGCTACCTTCCTTACAACTGTACAACCCTGTCTTGCAAACTACCTGCACGTTTAGGTTTATGAAAGTTACACGCGTGCAGAATGCCTACAGAACTGAGCTCCGACTCACAGCTTACTCTGAAGGCTAATGCACTGCTCTCTGTAATTCTGCACCTGAACTATGTGCTGTCCTCGATGCATGACAGAGCCTCCACTGGCATGAATGGAAAATGTATGCTCGGATCATGGCAAGGATATGATCCTTTATATTCTATTCTCCTCTTAGTGGAACACTCCAAACGTTAAATTTTTCATCTGGAAAGAACTACACTGTATGACATTTTCATTCAAACTGTTCAAAGCCAGAAGTATTCCATTTTAAAGTCAGCATTCTTCAAGAAATGCACTACGAAGGGCATGGAGGAGATATATATGGGGAGAATCAGGCACTCTGTTTCCTTCCCTGAAACCCTGGTTCAGAAAGTTTTAAAAGAACAAGAACAAATAAGCAAATAGGGTCCATCAGGTGGATCTCACTGTTCCCTGAGTTGTTCAAAATTACTGAGGAGAGGAAGAGCAATGAAAGCTCTTTTCAATGCTGGTCGCAACAGGCATCACGGAAAACAGCGACGTTCACCACCCCACCCGAACCCCGCTGCAAGGGGCATATCCCAAAACGCAGAGATAGACAGACGGCAGCACTGGCATCCACCGAGTGTCTCTGCTGTCATCCATATCCACAGAAACATCCTCTCAAATACCACAGTAAGTTTACCTGTGGGTGACAGTGCGTTTCAGCTTTAATGACAACCCCTGTATGAGTTTTCACCCTTTCCATAAAGCTCTTCCTAAACCATCATTTATTATTCACTTTACAAGAAAACCCTGCTGGGTCTGTGCCCTTCGCTGTGCACGGGAAGGAGTAACGGGATCGTAAAGGTGTCATTTTCCCTCCTGAACTCCGGTGCTCTGCGAGTGGCAGACGACAGCCTCTCCCCTCCTTCGCACGAGCGCGGGGAGACGTGCCCCCGGCAGAGGACGGGCATGCAGTGGCTCCCCGAGCGGGCGGGGATGGCGCCGGTGGCACATCGCGGGCACGTTCACGTGGGTCAAAGCCACCCTGAGAGGCCCCAGCCCACCGAAAGAGGCGGCCTGCCCAGGACAAGGTGTTGTGTGACGCGGCCATGCGACCGGCGCTATTTTCGTTGTCAGTGAAGGGGGATCATTTAGGAAAGAGTCGTCAAATATTTCAGTGAGGGAAACGAGGTATTAGGGCATTACTGTAATGGGTGGGGTATTATAAGGTGACATGAGCAGTAATAAAGCAACAGATGCCCGTCCACAGGGTGATGTGCAGTCTCTTATTTCGGACATTTGTTGGACAGACTTATGTTTAGTTAAAGCATGCAGCCTGCCTTACTGAAATATTTTATATAAACAAACACTCTCATTTAATACAACTGCCTTTTGAGTTTACCCCTTTCTATAGGCTGCCCGAGCAAAAAATAAAATATTCAAGTAGAGTTAATCTAGATGCTGGAATTTTGCAATTACACTCTTTGAATTATAGTAAGAAGTTGCATTAGCGATTCTCTTTCTGAGCTAAAAGATTGAGAGAAAGCAACAATGGAATTCTCCCTTTCTCCCCCTTCCCTGCTCAGGCTTCTCTTTCTTGAGGCAGTATGATTCATCACCTCCTGGGTATACGAGGAGCCCCAAGTTTGGAAATTCTTCTAAACTGCGAAGAACCATTGGTCTACAAGGCAAACCCTTTTGCAAAAGCACAATCACTATTGTTTGAGAAAAATAACTGAATAAAGAAAGCGATACACAGAATATATTTTGAGTATTTCTAGTGAAAAGTAAAAGCTCTTTAAAGCTTTTGTTTCTGATTGTACTTTATGACGGCAGTTCTGTATCAGCGAACAGAGTGTTCCTTTGCAATCAGCACAGTGTCACAACGACCTGGCAAATGTGAATGCTTTCACTATCACTACAGTCCTTGCAATCTTGCCTCAGCTGTGACCCATTCACTTTTGCCCCAACTTCACTAAGATGCCTTACTCAGCATCTAATTAGTTAGGGAAGATTTGCCTTGGCTCTTAACCCTGACATAAGAGCAGGAGACTCTGCTGCTGTTATATACCAAATCTGTCCTGTCACTACATTAATCATATCCCCATAAAAACTATACACGAATTAAGCAACCACTAAAATATAAAGCAAAAAAAAATTAAAAAATACAGAAACTACACATTTTAAAATATTAAACACTAATGCATTTTACATAATATATTTGAGCATGTGCTTCAATATATGCTTTAATGCTTCATACAGATTTTAATTGTGTGCACACATACCTGAAAGTTAAACAAAGATATGATAGTGTACTTAGCATATCAATATGAACAACTAAAATTTATAATGGCACAAATATTTTCAAAAATTGTATGTGTATATGTGCAACGTTAATATATATAGATAGACATGGGAAATCTTTTGCTATGTTTTAGTTCTCCTGCCAATAGTGAACCCAGTAAGAGAAGCTAAGAAGAGTTTCTGTTTGTTTTTAACTACATTATCATATACATAGCATGCATCTATTACTGCAGGTACTCGTGTGTCTAGTGCTATATGATATACAAAACATCCTGCGCTTTTGTCACAGACACTATTTTCTAATGCTTCTATTCTGAGGCACATCAGAAGCAGTGCAAAATTCTTGATGCAAAGATTTATTAATTTGCTGAGATGAAATGAACCATTAACAGGACTGAACTATGCTTCACCAAAAAAGCAAGAAAATTAAAGCAAGTATCTGAAATAAAACAATGTAACCTGATAAATCTTCCCAATTCATACTAATACATGACTTATTCCTCAAAAAAAAAAAAATACTGGGGGTCACAACAAATCTTTAAAATGGTGTGATAAAAATATTTATATTAAATAAGCATTATGTTTACCGATCATTATTGACAAAGGCTATTGTTAACTACCGTAAACTACAAAATGCATTTGGCCAGTGTTACTGTGCCTCCCAAAATGTTCATAATAAATCAGTGTACGGAATTATACCTTGTTGTCATATTAAGTTATAACAGTTTTTGTATGTACAGCTATATTAAAAGAATACTCATGTGCTACAGTAAAACAGTTAATTACTTAATAAATGTTAAAATTGCATACAACTTTTATAACCAGCAACCCAGGAACATTTAAACAGCATTCACCTCCAAGCCATTAGACTTTACACTACGGTCCTATTTTTAAATACTGGTTCAATAAACAGTTTGTGTGGCTATGTCTACATCAATGTTAGGAGCTGTCAGATTGTAGAATACTAGCACAGCTCAAAACAGGCAGTGCACATTGTATACAATTTAATATTTGTAGCAATATTAATGCATACTTCACTTATTGTAAGTATTATTTAGTTTTCATTGGAATAAGCAGGCAGTTATGCAAGGAAAAAAGTTGAATTTACTGTACCATATCTCTCTTGAACAGACGCGTCTGTATTAATATACATCATTGATTTAATTTTTAGTTTTCTTGGTTTCCCCCTCACCTATCTGGAAGTGATTTCTCTGGTGATAACTAACACATCATGCTAATGAGAGAATCTAATGTACAATAGAGAAATGTCACTACTAATAATATTTGCATGAAGTTAAATAAAGCAACTGTAAGAGAATGTCAGACAGTTGTTCTTTAATAAGATACAGTTACACAATGAAATTATGTTGTTAATTTTGTTACATCATTGAGTGAATTCTAAATTACTATATAATGACGCACAGATCCATTTATAATTCTGATATACTGCTTTTCACTCTCACGTGAAAAAAAAGCTTCTAGAAAGGCTATTACCTTTTTATCTGAAACAGGTTAAACATACTTCTTTCTTAGGAAAAAGATACGTGTCCCTGGCATTTTGTGTCACTGTGGGTTACAACCATTTCTCTTATGGTCTCATTTCTGAAATGACTTAAAAGTATTTTAGAACATTACAGCCCTTAAGGTACCTGGGAGAAGAAACATGACATTTCTTATTCTGACAAACGCACAAAACATTTATGAAAGCAGAAAATCAGAAAAGCTTGCTTTTTTTAATCAATCAAATCCAGGCCTTCTTGTCTGCTGTTAACAACTCCTTGCCAGAACCAGAATGGGCAGTGGGTGCCCTGGACGTAACCAGATGAGCATGGACGAGAAGCCAAGGGTTTCTGCTCATTCTCGACCTGTCACTGATCAAAGTGACCCAAAGAAGCACTCCTTTTTAAAAGTTAAGATTTATGCCCTCTGAGGTTATCAGACATTCTTCTGTATACAGAATAGGATGACCCCTTTTAAGCGAACCACACACTTCTATATTGAAAAAAGGTGCATTGGCAATACAATGCAGTCAAGTGGCCATGCCGTAAACTTCTCACAGGTAATTTAGACTACTCCTTTTCTCCTCTCACCCCACCATATTCTACATTCGCTCTGGAATGTGGAGATGCCTTTTTTTTGTGCTCTCGTTCTCTGAGAAAACAATCTAAAAATAAAATACCATCATACTTAATATTCCAAACCTATGCAATCAATCTTAAATTTTCTAAGATGCATACAGTTCCTTGTCATAAGCAGGCAGGGGGCTTTCCTTTTATTCTGTGAAAAGTTATTCATTCGTATAGCATGCAAATAGCAGTTCAGTGTGAGCTTAGATGTAAGAGGAGGGAGGGATTGGAAGGTTTTGTTTTGTTTTGTTCTAAATCACTCTCCTTGCCATGCTCCAATCTTTGTACTAGAAACCTGCCTGAGATTAAATTACAACTCCAAGGAAAAGTGATGGGGCTCAGGGTTTGTTTGTTTTTAAAAACCATGTGGAAAGCCAGCATTATACTTAGAACTTTAGAAAGAAATGTTCCAGCATTACTATGTATAGCTGGAAAAGTTTCATTAAACAGTTCTTTCAAACCATGCCAAACTTTTGCTTGCAAGTTTGTACATTTAGTAACATTATTTTATTTGTACTCGTGAAAATAATTTTTCCTAAAGCATAAGAAAAATTTTAAAAATACTTACATTTCCAGAAGATGGATTGAAAATAATTAACTAATATATGGATGAAGAAAGATAACATAAAACAATGTTCAAAATTTTAGTGTTTTAAGAAAGAGACATTGGCACTTAAGACACAAATTTGCAGCTGCACTTGCACATAGTCTGTGCTTACAGTCTGCGCGAGCTAGTAAGTTATAACAGCCTTAACAAATCAGAAATATAAGACAAAATATTATCCTTAAAGAGGACAGAAATGCGTTTAGAAAAATAACTCCTCTCAAAAGCATGATGAAAGCATATGTGGTCTGAATATGTTTTAGCACATTATAAACAAACAAACAAAATGCGACAAGGAGATTATTAGCACAGCACGCAAACATGTAAGTACAGACATTTAAGAAATAAATCTGTTCGACATTACCACCTTTACAGTGCTACTGCGTGTGTTCCCACGGAAGGATACAGCACTGATGCAGCACCTACCACACACTTAGCCATTTAGTACCTTCTTCCCTTTCACACAGAATACAACATGACCATGCATGTTCAATAATATGTAAAATCCAGTTAATACTCAAGAATTAGCACAATTTAAATATTTTTAAAAAGAAAAAGAAGAAGAAGCAGAAGAGCCTAGCTTACGTGCATGCCAGTTTGGCGTGGTCTATGAGCTAGTTGTCTTAAATTATTTGAACCCCTTACACATTGTGATGCTCTTTATTTAGTTTTGTTTCCTTTCTTTGTCAATGTTGAACATTTTCTAGTATTCCAGAGACCACAGAGGCTAAATCTGTTGGAAAAGGTCTAATACTAAACAGGCAATCTAATATTATCTATGTGGTTCAATCGTCATTTATCAATTGATCGTTATCTGGATCTGGTTATGTTAACTCTTTTGTGACTGAAATGGAAAGAGCCTTTTCTCCACCCCAAATATTTAATCTCACTTTTTATTAAAAGAATACAGCAAGTGATTTGAATAACTGCTTTAGATGCTATTGCTCAATAGCGATATAACCAAACACGTTCTGTATCGCAGGCGTGCACACAGCTGATAAGCCCTGTGAGCAGTGCAGGAGCAGTTCACACTTCCTAGTGCCAAGCAGGGTTTTTGAAATGTGCATCTCTACGAGGAAATGAACTTTTTTTTACTTTCAAGAATGGGAAATTGAACAGAGTTGCTTATTTGCCTTATGTTGATTACATTCCATACCAGCATACTGTATCAGCAGTAATCAGGGTCCCTCTACAGGATATATCAAAATATACCTTATTCAAATGCCTTCATCCTGTCCTGAGCTATGCTGCTTAAGCTCTCTTCCATAGACAACCGCTATTGGTTATTAACTACGTGCTGTTGAGGTTTTGTTGGCTTTAAAGTTTTTTTTTTTAATTAAATAACTGTTTTATGGCTAATATTCAGGCATTTTTTACTGTAAACTATAAAAGCCTAATTACTTTCTCTCTTTTCATACAGTGCAATGCCTTTCAGGTAAATGAGTTCATTCATCTTATTTCCAACATTAAATAAAAGTCTAATACAAATGTACAAATCGTTTATAACTCCTCTTTTGGAAAACACAATATTTCAGTTATTATCACTCAGTGTCAGACCATAATTGGAAACTAGTTTTCAGAAAGGCAAAGCGTCCCCTGGTAGGGAGTCACCCTGTTAAAAACCTTCAGGTTGAACTTCCCTCCCCTGCTTGAGCCCAGTCCAAGCTGAAAAGTTTCTCCCTCTTTTTTTTTCTTGTTCCTTTTTTTTCTTTTCTTTTCCTCCCCCCCCCCCCCCCCCCCCGAAGGGCCAAGCAATTGTGCAAGAGTAGCTATAACACACAGGGCGCGTATCACCAAGTGCATGGTACAGAGACACCGGCTCCTGTGATTAATTATCAGTTATTACTGGCCTTGCAGTAACATTTTAGCTTTCCCGTCAGAACCAGCATACCAAGCTGCCTTAAACGCGGCCCCCGGTGAAGGAGCAGCTCTGGGGAGGACGCCAAGGCGCAGCTCCACAGAAAGGGGGAGAGGGAGAGGGAGAGGGAGAGACAGAGAGAAAGGGGGGA
>NC_088132.1:21659302-21699302 GCF_036370855.1 Dromaius novaehollandiae
ATTAAGCTGTTAAAACATGCAACAGTTACTATCTTTTTAATGTTCAATAATATGTAAACTCTTTAAAGAGATTTTTGTTCCACGTCTCTGCTTTAGATATTAATCAAGAAAATAATTACAGAGGAATTTAGAAAAAAAAATCTACATGCATATAACTATGTACTGTACATGTACGTTCAACGAGGTCCAATTAGTTGGAAAGAATTTGCATTTCAGTTAGTATGAGCTAACAAGACTGTAGGGAGACAATGCAATTCTACTAGCAGGGCAAGAAAGAATGGTGTTTTCCTGTAAGCATTAATTCCCATAACTGATCATTTTAAAATGTTACTGATCTTTACAGTATTTGTTTTTCTAACATCTAGGAGTTCAGTATAAATGTTTGTATTAACTGTACATGCAGCAGTGTCCCCCAGATTACTCCTGGGGAAAAAAAGATAAAACCGTGGGCACAGATTTATTATTTCTGTTTCTATTTAATGATAATTAACAATTGATTATATTAAAGGAGCATTCCTTACATTTGGTGTTCATTCTAAGGTTTTCTTATAGGCATTCTGAAAAAATACAGAAAATCTTTACATCTTTTTATGTAAATGATCCACTTTTCAATAGTAAAGATATACAACACAAAATACGTGATCTCAGAACTGGATACTCTGTTTTCCTAAATCTTTGTACCCTCGACTGACTTACTGGATAGTACCTGTAATTCCCAGAGTTCATTTTGCTGCAGATGTTAACAGTTTCTGTAATTTGTAATGACAGTAAACTGGCCTTTGCTCTTCCCTTATTCACTATTCATTTCTAAGCTTGGTTAAGTAGATAGCTGGGTTAAAGATCAGTGGTTTTTCATGTGACACACTCCGGTATTCATCTAATAGCTCATCAGGACAAAACTGTCCCTGTTCTGGCCAAAATAATGAAAATGGTCCTCCACATCGCATGACAATCAGCCCTTGCTTGTGCTGAAATAACCAAGCTTAGATAATTGAGTTGTTTTTTTAAAAAAATTTAACTGAGTATTCAATACTGCTTCAAAAAAAAAAGTACGTATTTCACCTAATGAGAGAGAATTCTTCTTTCTCTTTGTCATTACAATAATGTGTGAACAGAGTCCATAATAATCATGCTTACACATTACCCATGGATAACAACAAATTGTGAATTGTGTCCTATCAGGGTGTATAATCTTATTCTTGAAAATTATGCAAAGCCATCATGACAGTCATATTCAGAGAGGTGGTGATTCTACTGTGGAAATGTCATTTTTTATCATCCCCTTCTCCCCAAGAATGATGTAAGGGACTCGCTTTGCAACATCTGTTAGACTCTATGAAATGTTAACAGATGTCTAAAATGAAAGGGGGGGGGGAGAATTAATAAAGGAAACCTCCTCTGAACAGATAATCCACCCAAATTTCCATATCCTAAAGAAAAAAAAATTGGCAGCACTGTATTTTCTCTGAAACCTGTCAACCTTACTTTGTAAAACATTTTTTGTGTGAGTTTTAATAGGTAACTTCTGACTTCTAACCAAAACGCATAGGACTAGCCGATTATGTCATCTTGCAACAATGAGACTGAATACTTTTAGCCCCCTGTGTTCCAAATGTCCTTGCCGAATCCTTCTTCCCTACCTTATCTGGGCTGTGCATTTTATCTACAGCAATGTCTATTTAGGAATCTGTTTTTCACTTTGATGGGCAAGCCTAAGTCACACACATTCTAAACGAAGTGTGCATGTCTAGATTTTACATCATTTTTGTAGAAAGAGTTTTCAGGTCGAAAGTGTTCACTATCCAGAACTTTGGACAATAGAAGTATGGAGGAACTTTAAAACATCATTAGCATTTTTACTTATAATTAAAAATCGTATTTTTAAACCATAGCCTACTCTAAGTTGGTTATTTATCCTTGTTTTTAAAAGAGAGATATAATTTCTTCCCCATCACACATTAAGAGATGCGACAGGACCTTTACCCCCAAACAACACTTTTGATTATGCCTCTGAAGGTGTACATTCCTCTTAAGAAAGCTTCAGTAACTGGCAGGCTGTTACACTGCAAATGGCCCTAATCACAACGTTGCCCATCTAGGTATCAGCACCCCAAAGCACAAAACCCTTACAAAGACCGGCGCAACACAGAACACAAGCAAAAATGAAGGTGAAAACTCTGACTTACTACCTGTGGGTAAAAATCTCATCAAGCAAAGATCATCAGGATTTTGGGCACTGACCCACTGTGTGATAAGAAGTTACTGAAACAAAAGAATAATCAAATATAGAAACAGTGAGCGCACAGACAGGCCATTGCCATCTATAGATGTTATCCTTCAGTATTTAACATGATCACAGTGTGAATGTTGGCAGAGATTCAGAGTTTCAGGTGTGGGGGATGAATATGGAGCATTACACACTGGTTAAAAGAAAGTTCTTGCCAACTGTAGGAGATGAATAATATATACTTTTGTTTTCTTATTTTACTTTTGTTGTGTTTTTGTTTGCTATTTAAACACATCAATATTTGAAGTTCAGGTCACCTGAAACTCCTTTTTTTTTTAAGGGGAAATCATGCCTGTACTTCTCGACCTGCTTTGGAAAATCAATGTCTCGAATTTACTAATTTGCTTGTTCAATGACTGAGGAATACAGAAATGAAACAGAGAGAACCAAAGAATCATGCTTACATGGGACACACTTTTACATAAATGATAGACTGCCGGTGAAATGGAGGATATAGAAGACTACAAGATACAGGTAACTTGACAAAACCCTTGTAAGAGCACGCCATCTAATGCAAGTAATAGCAGTTTGTTAACCATACCCAGGAAATTTGCTAAATTGTAACTTGCTGTTTAAAAGATATTCTACACATTAGCATCACTTTTAACTAATAATAAACTGTCACACATATATGGACAACATACTAAACTACAAAGCTCATTCTTTTCTCAGGAGAAGGATTTTACATGCCTAGCAAAAATTTGGTGCAAAACTCTTAATTTGCAGGTAGGTAATCAGGGCAGCTGGTATCATATAATCATGTAGCACAGTTTTACATTCAGTCTTCATTTCATATCTTCGTTTGTGTCTGTGTTTTACTGACACACAACCAGCTATTTACTACTCAATTCTTTACAGCAAAAGGTAAAAGATACCGTGTTAAGCTATTAGGATCTGACTCAAAGCACACTAAATACAACGGGCTCCAAATTACTCCAAGAGATTTTCATTTAGACCGTACATCTAATGAAATGTCTGCACTGTCCACTACTGAAATAACAGTCACTCAGACGTCCTATTAAAAGATTTACAAAGAATTAAAAAGGATAGAAGGGATGACTTCCCACATAATAACAAGATATATAACATAAAAACAAATATATTTCTGTTTTAAAATAAAATACTTCAAAATCAGTTGTACTTGCTGAGCCCTAAGTTCACGATTCAACTGCAATAGTTGCAGGCTTTGCTGGAAGTGTTAAAATAACAATGGAGAAACCCAATCTAAGTCATTAAAAGGGAGAATTGAAATACTTTGATCTAAAAAAACCCGTATTTTCACCCATTTGTTTCCACAGATTATCACCATGCTATTGTAGAGGAGTACTACTATATTCCAGCATCTTTCAGCTACTGATGATGTGGGATTAAGCAAGGTTTATATTTTTTATACACTATTAGACTTAAGTTTTGCTGTTCATCTCTGAAAAACATTCTAAAACCTTGGGAATTGTTTGTTGAACACTAGTTTAGTATAAGACCTTTACAAAGCAATTCATCCTCTGGTACTTAATTTCATTATTCACATCCTTTTAGTAACTGGTCTCCATAACGAGCAGTGTCTTTGGATCCCACAACAGCCTAAAGCATTTAAGTCTAGGCTAAGCTTATGATCTAATTATTTGATAATATGTTATATTGTGCCAATTCCTAGTAACAATTATTTAGTGTCTAAAACCTAGGATTGTCATAATTAAATAACTAAACTGACCTAAAATCCAGATTGTTCACAGAACAGCTGCATTTTAGATGGCTGAAAAGAGACTTCACACACAAATGCAAGACTGAATTAAGAGCAGCTATGTTTTTCTAATTACTGACTCATTCACAGTACACAGAGCTGCCTGAACTGCCCAGTGTCCTACTAGCTCTCTGGACAATTAGCAAAAGCTGCATTAGCAGGAACTCAGCAGTCTCTGTCTCACTTCTCTCCAGAGGACAGGGGAAATGATGAGCTCCATCACCTGGCCAGCAGTAGCAGCAGCCACAAAGTCACCTCAGGGACTTGGACAAAGAGATTCATCTGCAGCCTTGGCAGCGACTAAAGCATGCCTTACTAACAGACAGTCATACGACCACACACTGGCACAAAGTCCTTTCATTAAGAGCTGTTGTCTAAGTGACCTGTCACAGAGTTTCATAAAGCAGCATTAATACTGTGGGCCAAAATGTGATTGATCTTTGAGCTTCGTGGTCTCCTGTTGACAACAGTGCATTATAAAACCAATACTAAATACTTTATAAACAGGTCTCCCTCCAGTGTATTAGAGGAACAGTGCATATTTCATGCCCTATAGTTAGGTAGCCACATATCCATCAGACAATTAAATAATTTATAAGATACTCAGAAGTGCAATAAGACTCAATAAACTTTTAAATACTTACGAGCTACTATTTTGTTTGAAAACATACCAAAAATAAGATGCCAGCTCACCTGCTGAGTGTACAGCATCAGTAAAATTCAATTTTTAAAGTATCTTTTCACCTGACATACTCTTATTGCATGAAAACAAACCCAGCTCTCCACTCAGTTATAACAAACGACACTCGTTCTAAAAATCTTTCATAAATTTCCTACAATATTACTTTCATTACTTTTTATTTCAGCTTCCTCTACTTGGCACCAGCCTCCTTTTTCTGTCCTTTTGTACACTCTGGCCAACATGGCTGCAAGAACCTTCTCCTCTGCAATGCCTGCCATCTGGAACCACCCTGCTGCATTTCTCTCCCTCATTCTCCATCTATTTTCAGCCCTCATCTGGAAACAATATGTCTCTGTTCTCATGTCTATGTCTCTTAACTTCTAGTAAAAAGAAAAAAACTTCTTAATTTTATTAACTCTGCACAGTGTTTCGGAGATAAAGTTTGTGTGAAAGATACTGTACAAAGACATTTCTTTATTAAATCACAAGATTGCAGGGACAGAGCTTAAAATAGAAAGTGAACTAAAATATCTCCTATACTGCTAAATTTCATATACAAGATTTAATAGATTGGGTGAATATTTTTAACAAGTGGCTTTAGCATAAAAGAGAAAAATATTCTTAACATTAGTAATTCATATACACCTTCAGGAAAAAAATTATGAGCTGACCTGATTTTCAAAAAAATGTGGAAAACATGCAATTCTTTAAGACAATGACATCTGAGAATGTTCAGTGCATTTGGAAAAAATTCAGGATATGTACTTTTTTTTCCAAGCCATAGTAAAGATGTTCTCCGTATTACCACAGAGAGGTACATGAAGAGGTACTAACTGCATGTAAACATGGAAAGCACATTTCTACAGTATTTCCAGACTGGTTATGCCAGCAATGTGAGCGGTATGAACAGGTTGAACTTCTATAAAACTAAGATATCACATGGCAAATAAGCTTGTTACTTCTTTGGTTCATCTTCAAAACACCAAACGCTGTTTATGAGGAGTCTGAAATTTTCACGTAGAAAATTGTCTGAATCTCTCTTGAAACAAAACCCATATGGAGGATTTCACATTACCTAAACCTTTCTGAGCTTGATATCCGTAAATTTGTTCTAATTCCCTTTAAAAACTGAAATTTCTCTAGCTGGGAGTACTTCCCAAACCACCAGAGGCGTGGACCTTTGTATAGTATTGCGGATGCCATGGTTTCACAGACAAGCCACATGAATACAGGATAGCAAGCATCTGGAACCCACAGCTGTGTGTGCTCCAACCCCAAAGCACCCACAAGTCTGTGCCAATGCAAACCCCTGTTCCCAACCCACAGCTAAACCACACTGGTTTTCTTTAGAAGCCAGCCCTGAATTGAAGCTTTCGGGTCTCCATTCACACGATTAAGGAGAGAAAGGGAGTGTTGGGGAGAAGGGGGCAAACGTGTTCTAGAGGAAAATCACAATGGACGAGATCTTTATTCCTGCCTTGACCTTCATACATTGTCTACTCAGGACGGAACAACACCTGGGGACCTTAAAAGTCCTATTCCTAGACCAGGGTAGATTTTCTTCTTACAGAAACTGCAACAGACTGAAAAGGCTGGCACCCAAGAAGAATCTACAAGTCTATCTGTTGTGGAAAGGCCAAGGATGGGGGGAAGGGGTGGTGTTCCAGATAACACTGCTGTTGCTTAAGCCTGCTATGTTGGATGCTACTTCACCCTTTGGCCTGCACCTATATGCACAAGGGCAGCTTTCCACTCTGTTAGAAAGCTCTGTGCTGCACTTTCAAGAGTGTTAGTAACTCTATTACACGTAAAATGGAGAAGTATTAACATGTCCTCCTCTCTACTAAAATACCTTGCATCCTCTTCCACACAATCCGTAGACCCCTTCTGAAGCCAGACGGGGAAAGGCAGGTACCTCCAAGTTACTTCTGCCTCAAAGAGCTACGAACTCCCACCCTGTGTACTAATGGGTCCCAAAACAAAAAGCTATGTCTCTTAATCTTCTATATCCCAGGGATCTGCACGTTTCAGCCTTTCACCTGCATTGGATAACAAGCAGAAGCTGCAACTATTGGACATAAATATTTCACCACTTGAGATTCAATTTTTTTTTTTTTACTCCTTTTAATCTAAAACTAGCCTTGCAAGATCTTGTGGGGGACATGAGCATCCCTTCAAAAAACTCGCTAATTCGGTCCAAGAGAACTCCTTCTTAATCCTAAGTATATCTTGGAAACATAGGCAGATGTAAACACAGCAAAACAGTGGCAAGATGGTTACATGGAAAATGCAAGGAAAGGACAACAACATCAACGGATTTCTCCCACAGTTGGCTGATGGGAGGTGCAGAAAGCTCTCCCTCAAAGCCTGTTAATTCTCATTCATTCATATGCTCTGTAGGAGGAGGACACAGGGCAGGGAAGGGCTACAGTACAGATGACCACCAATTCCCCTTACTCTTCCCTAGGATGCCAGCAGTTTGACCTTTTCTTCCTCTCTTTCCTAACATCCATCTGACCAAATTTCAGTCCCCATTACAACTAGTAAAGCTGACCAGCAAAAAAGAGCTTTTCCTTATAAATATCAGTTTAGGTTTAATCAGCTGGTTATATGCCCGACACAGAACCACACAGGCAACCATGAGGGTGCAGGACAATTCCAGTAAGACAAATCCCCCTTTTCTTTCTTCCAGCTCACTTCCCAAATACCTATGCACAGGTTAAAAGTCACTCATAAGAGAAAACTAGATCTACTTTAGGAAATGGAAGGATTTTTGTATGCACAAAATAACCTTGGAAAAAGTTGGTGAACTGTGCTCCTGTTGTCCAAAGCTGCAAAAAACTTAAAGATTGCTGATGAGCTAGTGAGTAAGCATTTCTTAAAAGGTGATATCCAGCAAAACTTGGTGAGTATCTGTAAAGATTTTAAACCTCTTGAAAATATGATACTCTCTTGTCACTCTGAAGATGTCTTAGGAGCAAAAATTTGGCATCTTAAGTTGAATTGCAAGAAGAGTATGCCCTGTTTTGCTTAAGAGATGAAATTTGTCTTAGGAGCACATTTTGACACAGGGAAAAACTCTAAATTAAATATACAAAAACTGGCTTTTCTCTCTTTTGCTAGAGAATTGCTCCTTTAGGCTTGGTATTTCTAAAGAAGAAATCTCTCAGTGAGTGTTAAATTGAAAAAAATAAGAATAAGGTAATGTAGAAATTTTAACAATGAAAGCTTTTCCTATGCTCTCACCTCTTCCTCACATTCAAAATTAATACAAGAAGAACTGAGAAAATAAAACCCTGCCCCAACAAGAAAAATCAGGACACAAGCAGATTTATTTCTTTTGCAGGTCATTTTTCAAAAGGACACCAGGGTAAGCATCAATGTAAATACAGGGAGGACTACACACTTAACTTAACATGAGAGCTAACTGTGCATAGGTAATTGAGATGAAAAGAACACCTAGAAAGTATCAAAAAGAAAAAATCAGCTGTTTCCTGTCAAATAACTTAGCATTCTTAAGGTTAAAAAAAACTTTCTTTTTTTTTTTTTAATTATTTAAGGAATGAACCTTGAACTATCATGGTACTGCTGTGAACACTCTTGCAATCATACTGCAGAATCATCCCATACCTGTACAGTAAATGGGAAGAAATTTTGCATTTTTCTCAGTCAGTGATTTTTCATTACGTTTTATGCTGAAATTTTTGTAGGTAAATGTATTCCTTTCATTTATCAGTTTTTCTAACAGATCACATTCACAAGCTCAGCAAGAGTAATTAATATCCCTAGTTATTCATTTAGGAATGCTATACTACCCCTTCTTTCTCTCTTTTTTTAATACTGTCATGGCGATTTTATTTATTATTGTGAGGAGATCAGAAGCAAAAGGATTAATAAAGCAATTTTTCAGTATCCTCAAGTGTTGTGTTCAATTCATTACAGATTTAAAGTTTAATTCTGATCTTTGATAAACAAAAAAGCATTGCGGCTTATCTGGCAAGTTGAGATCCTATACTTGTGTACACATGCACAGCAGCTGATTTTCACAAGGTATGAAGCAACAGATGCTTTGTTTTCGAGATCACAACCAAACCCACAAAATCTTGCATCACCAAGTTCTTCGCTATACAGTTGTTTTTTGTAGTCCTATACTTTCATACTTGCTCTTGGGTAAAAATCCCTCTAAGAAGCCAACATATTTTCCAATTTTCACTTAAGACAATTTGTCTTAGATTTATTTACCAGGGAACTGAAAGATAGCTTCATTGCTGTTACAGGAGCTGCATTCTATTAGTATTAAAACCAAGTGTAGAGGACTTAATGAAACTCAGCCCCACTCACTCCTCCAGCTGTGCTGGGTGTTGTACAAACAAAAGGAAGAGACAGTTCCTGTCTAAAAAGGTTTATAGCCTGAATAATCAAGGCAGACAAAAGATAGAAGAAAGGAAGTATCTCATTTTGATTTTTACTATTGGGAAACTGATACACAGAGCTGGAATTTTCAAGAGTACTTCACACCAATATCTTATGCCAGATTTTCAAAGAGCCAAGAATAGCAGGTATCAAACTACAGATTTAAAAGAGATACTGGCATGATGTTTCACTAGAACTTTAAAATGAACTAACTGCAGAGTTCGTAGTTAAGCTGCAAAAGACACATTATTTTTAAAATCTGCTAAAATTTTACAAAATATTGTGAAAATACTCTTGGTTTCTTCTCTCTTCCCTTCAACATACACACATTTTTCAATCACCTCAAATACTAATTCCACTCAGTGTCTCTTATGACTCACTAAATTCAAGACATGCACTTTCTATCACAACACAGAGACAGCAATTAGAAGCACACAGAAATTGCTGTCAGGTTGTCTTCCTAATCCTTAACGTGACTTGATCACTGCAGGTCAAGTGCATGATTTGATACTGATGCCTTGGAGGACAAAGTCAATGACTGTACAGTTGTATTGCTGTTTGTTTCATACAGTAGCACCAAGATTCACTAATCCTGGAGTAAGTAAAACATCTAAGACTGGCAAGGGAATAAAATAGATGGAGGAAAAGCTTATATATAACATTAGAAACTGAAAGTTACAGTTCATTCACATAGCTGCCCACTTCTAAAAAACAATTTTAGAGTACATCGCATTAGAATCGGAAACGCATGTATCTAGTGAATTTCAATATACATTTGATTTACAAATTCCAGTAAAAATGCGCCACAGCTGGCAGAATAAACTACCATAATAAATCATTATTAAATAACGGTAAATCTTCAGAATGGCATAATGTCTAATAAAAAATACGCATGCAAAAGTGAGTATTTGTGGAGAAACATTCTTCATACAGTGGAAAACAAATTACAAACCTTACCATGCTGGTAGTACAGTATAATTCAATGAGTACATGCAGGAATAAAATTCATATAAATAGTGCTTAATCTACAGCAATTTCATGTTAACAACTGCATCTGAACAAATTGCATGGTAAAGGGTGATGGTAAAAGTACCATATTTCAGGCTTTTTTAATGCTAAACATTCACATTTCTGGTAGAAAACTTCCGCTCTTGCAATGTATCATGAGAGCATAACATTTACATTCCAAATACCAAGAAAAAAATCGCCATCTCTACCTCTGGATTTTTAGAAACACTTCCTAAGCTTCAGGTATTCTTTACCAAAAAAAAAAAAAAAAGTAACCACAAAACCAACAGAAAATCCCAACCCCAAAACCTTTCCTTTTAACCTGTGTTCCTTCTGATCTGCAGCAGATGGACATTTACAGTAATCCATTACTGCAGAAATCAGCCGAAGAGCTATTTGCTCATTCCAAAACTTCCGATGCCTTATTTAGCTCTTACAAGACTTCATTTGTCAAAGCACAGACACAGTGCTGATGTCGCATCCAATGGCACATTTCTATAGTCAAGATGAGCTGCAGCACAGCGACAGGCCCAAGAGCAGCTCGCTACAGTGTGATTGCTTCCACTGCCTCTTGGGATGGGTAAATTATTAACTGACACTTTCACAACTGAAGAACTGTCTAAGATAAACCCATTAAAACTGTTAGCGTTGCCTACAGAACACTTCACACTCCTGGTTTGTTAAATCTTTGTCAAAGTCATCATTTGGCTGAGCTCTTTAAATATACATATAAGACTATATAAAACCGATTTATAAAAATTTCAGTCATGAAATAAAAAGTTTCTTCTACCTTTTCTAGTCCCATTTTGTTTGGCTGACCAAAATGAACCTTGTAGTTGCAGAAAAGCTGCTAAGGACAGGACTATAAAACAGGAATGACAAAAGCCTACCTATAAAAGATAGAAATATACTAACCACTGTGTTTCATCTGATTAAGTTAACTTACAAAATGCACTACAAAGAGACAATAAGTAGGTAATACAGGAAGGGTGCACCACAACCAACGAAGTCTGTGCAAATCAAAAACAGTAATACATCAACTTGTGAAAGTGGCTAGAAAATTTACCAGCTCGGACACAAAAGCCTACTCATTAACTAAAAAGAAGAACGATAAAAATATTTTATGTGCATTTAAAAACTGACTCAGATGAGGTGAGAAGCAGATTTGTGCAAAGCTGAAACAAAAGTTTGTTGATACTATATATACCTTTTTTCCTATCTTTATGAATGTTAAAGAGAATCACGGTATCAACATTTAAACCTGCATTATCTGAGTATCTTAAGTCAGACTACTACAGTTATTTCACTGTCATTTGCAGTCTGGGCCAGATTTCACGTCCATCTAAGGAAGCTGACACAGAACTAATATTTTGTATGTTGATGTATATTATTAATTCCAGCACAAAATTTATTTATCTCCAGTACATACTGTATACCTAAGTACCCTACCACCTCAGAAAAGTTAATCAATCATATAGGAAGGAACTGTTTAACTAGCAAATTTCTGCTTCATTCACAGACAAAGTTGCCACAGGCACTCCCTCTTATGTGAGCAGGAAAGAAAAGCCACACTACAACTCCAAATCCAACCACACTTGCCATAACATGATCATGAAACTGCACGCAATTAAAATGGTCTATAGACAGTGAGAACACGCCTGAACATTACGGATATGCATGGAGACAACAGAAAACTTTTCCAGTGAGGTACTTTTTCTAGTGGATTAAGCAGCAAACCAAGAAATAAACCTTGTTGCACTCTAATCCAGACCAGTTTAATGGCATATCACACAACCTTTTCACAGAGAAAAATATGGTCTCTCCTCTGATTTCACGTTCATAGGCACTGATTTGCTGTTCCAGTTGACTTCTGTCACAGCTGTTGATGGTTAGAGTAATCAGAGCCTGACAGATCCTAAATCAGGAAACCAAATTTACAAGTCACTTCCAAGGATGTGATTTTAAACTGTATATAAAATGGGAATTATGCTTCAGCTACCTAATAGATACAGCAAAGATTAACATTCAAAAATGAATTTATAAATGGGAATTACTTGTGCAAGTGACAAATATTATTTTAAGAATACTAAGAACTAGCCTTTTACCTTACGGGAAGCAAAACTGGGCTATCATACAGAATTAACAGACACTTTCAAAAGCATTAATCCACTATCTGCCTATCCTGTGTGTGTGCGTGCGCACGTGTGCCTAAGTGTACCCACATAGTATGACTGCTCACACACACAGAGTCACTCCTGTTAAAATTTCTCTTTTCCAGCCAAAAGGGAGTGCCTTTTTTTATTAACTGGAATTCACCCTGAAGCTCAGAAGGAATTTTGAGGGGGCAGGACTATGGTTATGCTCTTTGTTTTATCCACACTGTTCCATATTCTCTCTGATAATTTGAGATAGACAGGTAACTAAATTACAGGCTTATAATTCCATCGGGGGATTCTGATGATGATAAAAACCACAAAGTGTAGTCTACTTAGTATGACACTATAACCCACAGATAAATTCCTAATGCAGATACACACAAGCAGTGCAATACATGTCTCATTTTACTTTAACATAATCTGATCCTAGTCTCCTCTATGCACCCTATGCCCTAAAGCCTTCATCTGTTTCTGTATTCTCCCTCTAGCTTTCTAGTTTGTATCCAGATGCATAAACCATAGTCCCAAGCACATTTTATTCAAAACTCCTAACCATGTTGCTTGTATCTGTCCCTATTGCTATAAGAGGACCATCACGCCCACTGCTACAGCATTATCCTTCAAAAGCTCCACTGCCCCACCAAAAGCACTACGAGTGCAGCTGCAGCGTTCAGAAAAGCTATTCTACTGACCTATGGAACAAAACATACAATGCATTTTACATGTGGTTTTCTAATGGTTTATTTTCACAAATCCTGAGTGTGACATCAAGACATTTTTATTATATGACTTATTTTACCATATGAAACATCACAGAGCAAATACTAAGCAATGTGTCTTAAATTTCTGCAATAAAAGTATGTTCCATTATTCAGAGTTCAGCTTGAATATAGCTCAGTACAGTACATACCACACACACAATCACAAACCATAACAAAGTGGCAGCAGAATGACTCCAGTGCACATCCATGAAAGCAAGAGCATCACGATTCAGTCTGCTGGGGGAAACTCCCAAATGCCTCACTGTGACAAGTTGCAGCAGGAAATACCATGAGAAAGTATTTCCTCAGGGAAGTAATGCTGGTTTTAAACAGGGGCTGCAAGTATTTGTGGAGAGAATACTCTAACTTTGAAATGTTCTGTTCTTTATTTCTGGGTCTTTCTTCCTATGTGCAATGAAGTAGCACAATTGCTGTCACTAATAGCCCAGCACATAAAGAGAGATAGTCTCCTTCTTTTTAAATAGAGATAAAGAAAAACTGTCAGAAGAGGCAATGTCTATTACTAGGCCAGCTAGCATGGAAGAAAAAATGGCCCTAATTTATGCACGCAAGTTCTTAAGGACTCTCAAGGGGCAGGTATGGACACTTAACATGGCACACATCAGGATCTCACAAAGATGAGCAAGAACCTGTGTTTAAGGTAGAAGCTATGCAAAGGAAGAGAAAGCTGCTAACATATGAGAACACACTTTTTTAAATGAAAATTAGTATCTACCTGCAGGAAACAAGAAGGAAGACTTGTTTCAGCCTCCATGTGTAGAAATTGTGTGTCACAGTTCCACCCATGTCAGAAAGCAGGATTCGAGAGAAAATTGCTCATTACCTCCAGAACTGCAAATGCACCATTGGACAAAGCACTTGGCAGAGACATCATGGTAACCTACAGATATGAAATGGAAGCATGGGAGGCACTACTGGTTTACTACAAGAAATTAAAATTAACATGTTGAGAAAAAATGCTGTATACTATCGCAGCAACCACAAAGCTGGCCACACAGCAAATGGAACAACAGTTTCCTGCTATAAGCCAGATTCCTATTTCCACACATCATACCTTTAGGACTTCTACTGTAAAAATGCACGGGTCTCCTTTGGAAGACTTGTGATGGGGAATGACGGGAAAAAGTAACCTAAGCCTAACATGGAGCAATTTTATTGCATATTTATTTGAATCACAGAGTATGTGATTGGCATTAAAATACAGCTCAATGTTGCTTCCTAATAAAAGTTAAATCTGCTCTCTTCCCACCCACACAAAGTGATTTTGTTTAGAAACCTTCATTTCTTTTGGCTTTAGCCCATATAAGGGGTGTGTGATGCACTTGGTGCCAGTAATTGCTTCCATACAATACAAATGTTTTAAAACATTTTGCATACTTGTTATGATTATGCATGACATTTATATTGTATTTAAAACTCCAGCAGGCTTGCAGATTTTACTTTTGCCTATAGAAAACAAAGACTGACAGAGCACAGAATGTTCCTCTAATATAGCAGAAGAACTAAGTCAATTTTATTTTCAGTTAATACCCTATGAACTCTTAGCCTCTCAACATTTGTTTTTTCAATTGAAAACAAAAGTATGTACATTGAGGGTCAGGCTATGGGAGCTATGTACACAAGTTTGATTGCATATACATTTACACAGCACATGCAATGGGACAGTCAGGCAAATAGCTGTGCTTTTGCACATATGTTAGCTGCTGGCAGAAATGATCCAATTCTGAAAAAAACATCTGCGAAAACTCCATCCTCACACATACGCATAGTTACTCAATTCCATAATTTTACAGGTGTAAGATTATTCACCTGTAGTTTTCTAGAGTTAAACCCTCTGTGAGTGCATTTTAACATTTAATTAACGTTAGAACATTTTTTTTTTAGGTGTGATACTGTGTATGTCTCAAATCACCAATCAAATTCTCCCTAAATTTGGCAACACAGTACTTTACTTTAAACATACTTTTTTGGCTTTTTTGCAACATCTAATTTTAACCTTTGGCCTTAGCAAACCATTGTATACTGGACAAATAATGAACTCTCATATTTCCTTCAACTGAAATCAGAGGAAATGAAATAAAATATACACCATACAACAATCTTTTTCACAATATTCACCAGCCTTTTTTGTAGGCAAGCCTTACTTAGGAAAACTGGCAATGCTCTGTGAACCTGTAGGGTCAGCTCTTTCACCCTGCACACTCCACCTCACGGTTGCTGTTCCCTCCTCCTTTACCATCTGCCTTGGAGGTGCCACCACTGGTTCCTCAAAGTCCAGTTGCAGAAATATAACAAACACACACCCAATCTAAGACAAAAGTGACAAGACAAGATCTAAGACAAAATCTGGAGTCACAGGCAAAGTGTAGGCACGAAGACTGTAATACGTTACCAGCTTTCTAGCAGAGCCATGCCTCACTGGTTGACAGTCACAGCCAGACAGCCTACCTTCTTGTTCAAGATACTCAACAGTATCAAATAGATAAAGCCAACATTTGTGAAGCTTGCAACATTCAAGTGCTTATCAGGAGATGATGAACAGTAGCAATGGAAAACCTTTGTAAGTTCTTCATGTTGTTCTAACATGCTGGGGAAAGGGATTTCTGCTACTTCCCAGGTAAGACAAGAGAAAGAGATACCAGAAAGGTCATGGAAACAAATGGGATGCAGTGGGAAGTGCAAATGTGGGACAGCCACAGATCCAGGTCTGTAGCAACACAGGAGCTGGTTTTAAGGAAAAGATTTTTTACTCTCAAATTCTTCATTCTAGTGGTCCCTGATCTCCCCCTTCTCCCCCCACCTTGTTCCACACTTTTCCCTACCCGTTCTTTTTGGCTGTAGAATCCTCAGGTCATGATGAACACACACAAGGTCCTCCTGACTACTCTGCTTTGGTTTGTCAATGCCAGTACTTAGGCATAACCTGCTGCCTGCTCTGACACAAAAGTTGACATGACTCATGGCAAATCTTATCACCTTGTTAGAATCATCATGATCTCCGTACCTTCCCTCTGCCCCTTTCAAATAATGGATATTTATTTCACCCATACCTATCCACAAATTTGCCGTGGCCACACGTATACTGTCACTCTTTAACTTCCAATGCTTCATCTACCATACTTGAAAGCAAGAGCAGAACACCTGCTTTTTGCCATCAAACATTCTCTCTTTTCAGATTGTTCAGTTTCACAAATTCTTAAATTTGATGAAGACACCGAAGACAATTCTCAGTTTACTGAGGTTCATTCAGCTCCATTCGAATCTTGTAAACTTTCCTGCTCTACTCCACAACTTGCAGATTTATTACAGCTGTGTCATGCATGCTTCTATCATTATGGGGCTTCATTTCAAGTATTACAAAAAATTGCAGTAAAACTTTGGCCTTAGAAACCATCTCTCTGCAAAGGCTAAGGACTCTCATATATATATGTGTGTGTGTGTATGTGTGTATATATATATGTATATGTCTGTATATATATATGAGAGAGAGAGTGTGTGTGCGTGTCTATATATATATATATATATATATATGTATGAGAAAAATATATTTTTTATGTAATGCAGAGTTATTAAAAGACACTCTGAAGATGACTATTGTAAGGAAACTCCTTAAATTAAGTTGAAGAAAAAGTCTCACATTGCTTACTTTTCAAAGGACTGTCACTTTTTATAGCAAAGCTTCATTGAGCTTATAGCTGTGTCATTCCACTCAGTGGAGTTCAACCATGTTAATTCTCTAGGAACACATGTATTATCACCTAACAGATGGTTGTTAAATGTGGCTTTCCAAAGGAATTATCACTTCCCCTTCTTTGCTCTAGATAGAGACAGAAAAAAAAAAAAGTTGCAGCTTCCCAATGGAGGAGATGAATCCTTGGCTCTCATTCTTAACAGCAGCTGCTCCCAGTGGGGAGTCAAAAGAACCAGAGTTTGTCCTACTACAACTGCTTTTTATCAGAAGTGAAGATATGTATTTCCAGAGAAATCCACACATTCAATAGCTACAAATTTTATCTCTAAATGCCTCAGCTTTTGATTAGCATGAACTATCTCCTAGGCTGCTGAGGACAGTGTTTTTGATACGGTGCTAGGTGTTGTGCCTAACTGAGCTAATAGCAAACTTCTAGGTGGAGTATGCACACCTGTTGAATTCAGTGTGTCAGCAGATGTTAGGGAGCAGAACTTGGTCCTACTGACAGATATTGAAAGTGAATATGTGAGCAATGTTACCTATTACCAGCTGGTCCACATGGCCAACTACTAAACCTTTGTAACCTATTATAGCTGCCAAAGCTATAGTTTTTGGTGTTTTTCTCTAAGCTCAACTGGTTAACGCCAGTGTTAAATTACAACTGAAGTTCTAGGATTCCAAACACACCTACACATAGATTTATGATTGTTTCTACCGCACATAATTTTTTATACTACCAGTAACAGTTTCATAGGTCATCATTATTTGTCTACAGAATTTCAAAGATTTGTACCTCAGGGAAAAAAAATAAAAAACTAAGCACTCACTAATGGAAAACACAGAAGAGAGATTCATAGTTGAAGGGTCCCAGATATTCAGTTTAAAATGTTTAATGACTGCTGAACAGCAGAATCGCAGCAAACCAAGATGAGAATACACCCTGAAGAATCCTAATTCCTAGGCTCAATAGGGGTTATTCTTAACTAATTCCTTACTGTGTCCTATTACATTTATGTATTACAAAGAGAGGTAAACAATTTTACATTTCATCCGCTGTTGCAGATTTCTTGTTTCTAGTGTTACTGTCACAACTTTAATGTTCTTTTAATGTAGGATTTTTCTTGAGCAATATATCATATTTCTCTCTGCAACTATCAATCAATATTCCTTTTAATTGAGGTTAATTTCTTTCAACTTTGCATAAACTTCCCCTTGGAGCACTGAGGGTTCTTGCACCTGCTGAAAAGCTTAAGCTCATTTCACAAACCAAAAATGTCCTTTTCCCTCACTCATAGACAGGACTGTTCCTAAGTTTTGTGAAGACACTGTTAGAAGATGATCCAAATAAGACAGGAGCTTTGAAGCCTTGTCTGACAGCACAGCAAACAGAACAGAGCGGAGAAAGGGGGAAAACCATCATAAGAAATGGAGACAGATAGCATAAGAGCCCTTATAATTATGTAGGAACAGCATTTATTACTACAGCTCTGGGGCAGTAGCACTAAAGTACAGATGAAGTAAAAAGATATAAAAGTTTATTTCTTGTATTTATACACACATAAACATAAACCTCATAGTGAAACAGGCTCCTAAATCTTCCCAAGCAGAGAAATGTAGGAAAAAATGAAGTTAAGGATAGCTCTCTTGCATTGGATCTCCCATCATTAGCACAGTACCAGTCTAGACTCAATCAAATAAAGAATATGCTAAAAAATGACTATCTAGTCAGTTCTGATAGTTACTCACTAACCCATCTCCACTGACACACTTCTTTGCATACATCTTCAGAATGTCTTGACTACTAGTAGGAAATTGAGGTTTGGAAGGAAACAGAAATGTTGGAGATAGAAAATGTGAGAAGATGTGGAAAAATGCCAATAGATGGAATTCTTGAATATTTCATTAAAAGTTTGCTTCCAACCTAGATAGTGCTACCCTGGACCCTCTAAATCAGGCTGCAGGCCAGCATATGGAAAGCAGACGTTCATGTTGGCACTGACTGATGCTCTCATGTTTGTTGTATTACAGCAGTGGCTAAGTATCCCAAATCAAGTATGTGATTGCTACTGTACTAGTCTCACTGCATGAGCACAAAGTGTTACCGGAGACCTCACAACTCGGGACCCTGTGGGAAACAAGAGGGAAAAAGGGGAAGGAACGTGCAGGGAGGGGCAGGGAAGGAAAGGGGGAAGCAAGAAGGAGAATACGGGGAAAGAGGGGAAGAGAAGAAGGGGAGAAGTGGGGAGGAGGGAAAGGGAATCCTGGAGGGAGAAAAAAAGGATGGAGAGGACAGGAGAGGCTGGGGAACAAGGAGAGGGAAAGGGGAGAGGGGAATGAATGGGAGGGGAGAAGTGCAAGGAGATGAGAAGAGGAATGGGAAGGGGAAAGGAAAGGCAAGAAGGAAGGAAGGAAGGAGGACAGGAGAGCAAGGGAGTTAGGGAAACAGAAAACACAGCAGAAGCCAACTGCAAAATCAGGCCTAGTTCTTACTTGCCAGCTTCTCTGTCATTATCTGGTGTCAATACCACTTAGTAAGCATAGCAGAGGGGAATTCTATACGAGGATTAAAAAGCCACACAGCTGGCTTTCCTGGATATTGAAAAAAAAGTCTAAAATGACAGCAATAAACAAATTAAAATATCACTGTTGCCATCTCAGATGAAAGCAATTCTCTCTCTGCCTTTCAGTGACTTGTTTAAAAGCAAGAGCAGCATGATAGAAGGTTGGCATAAGTTAACTCTTAGAAAGACCGCCAGCATGCTGCAAAAGAAAGGACTGTATTTTAAGTGATCTGCCACCCTGTCAGCCCTCCCTCAAAGGTGCTAGGCCTGGTACAGTCACATACCTCGTTGCTTCAGAACATCCAAACAGGTCGCTAATGAAACCTTTTTCTGTGTACACCTGCTAAGCTCATTACATGTGGGATGGTAGATTTAATTAATATAACTCTTTGGCAAGAAAAACATTTTGATCAAAAAAAAAAAAAAAAAGAAACCTTAAGCTACCCTCAGCTCAGAATACAACACTCATCATTTTAGCAGCACAGGCTTTTGCAAACACATCAGCCTAGCACTTTCCTCTCCTCCTATGCTCTCAAAGGAATACTGGACCATGTTTAATGTTAAAGCCTAGGTACGCTAAGCACTCTTTGAGACATGCCCAGGCTGCTTCAGGAAGCACCCATTACTACAGAGAGTCAACATCAAGACCAAAAAGTGTGTATCATAGCCAGAAAACCCTTGATTGCTGGGCCACAAATGTGGAACTCGTCTCTAAAAGAGACTTTGCTGGCCTGAGCCTCACCAGCTCAACCACAAAATCTAAGGCCTGCTTCTCAGAGATAGCCTTTTTTATACAAGATCAGATCAAAGAAAAATAAGCAGTTGTATACAAAGAAAGTAATGCCTATGCCCTTCCAACTAGGAGATACAGAGCTACCAATGTGGTCATACACAAACTCTAACTTTGACGGCATTCAGTTTTCACTGCAACGATGTAAGAACATGCATGGCTACAGAGCGTTCATGGGAATGACTTGGTAACCGAAACAATGGCAAACCCATGGGGAAACAGAATTCAGTGCCACCACTACCACAGTGGACCAAACTTTGGAGGCAAAAATCTTCTCCCACTCCCATCTGTCACAGTTATACTTCAATATCCATGCTGTGGCCCAGGACACCTGAGACAATATAAATCTCTTTCTTTCTTCTTTCTGCTTCCTAATTTTCTTTCTTCCTGTGGCACTACACAATCAAGAAGTGTGCAAATAAACCCAAATAATCTCATAATGTTGCAGAGTCAGAACATACATGGTGTAGAGTACCACCCAGCCAGGGAGGAGTTAAAAAAAGGAACATCCATCTTTCCAGCTATGAATTACATGGAATATGAACCTGTGGCTGTTTGAAGAACACCACATTTTGTGTACTCCCTGTGCAAGAAAAACTTTGTGAATATTAAATTGGGCAGAATAAAATGTTAGCAAAAGCTAAACATACCTAAGTAGAAAAGAAAAAAGGAGGGAAAAACTGGGGGAAGAAGGGAAGACTTACTCTCTCTAACAGCATCGCTACTCCAAGCCATTTTAAAATGCGTGTTTAGGTTCACGATAAACTCAGTGAATACTAGTCTAACTATTAGTTTGCAAATACAGCTGAATTTCTACATCTATTAACTTATTCCATGTAACAAAATGCACAATTTAACATGCAATATTAATTCAGAAATAAAGCAAATGAGGTTTATCCTTTGTTATTTGATTAATTTTATTTATATGCAGAAGACAGTAACAGACCACATTTGCCTGCCCTATCATATGCTTCAGGAACAGTCAAATAAATGACAGATTTTTAAAGCCCTCATAATATGTGATATGTAATTCCTGTTATTCAGTCATGGATTCAGCTTAATAAAAGTAATTACTAGATTCTTAGCTTGAGATAAAACAAATAATTAATTGCAATCATAAATGGACCATTTTTCAGTATCTGACAAAAAAGTCATTTTGGTTTGTTTATAATCAGTACAATTTAGCTATTTGCAAACTCATGCTTATACTTGTGAAAAAAAAGAACCTTAAAAAGAATATACAACCACTCCAAAAGAGTAATAATCATACCCATTACAACGCAAACAAACAGGACAGTAAGGCTGAGGGAACAAGAGTGTTTTCAGCAGCATTAAATAAAAAGTTAAAACTGCAAATCTGTGCTAGGCAAGAAAAAAATGAAAAGAACCCCTGAAGCATTATCCATCAAGCATAGGTGAATAATGAAATAACGAATTTGTCTATACCCTTGGTCCTTTATCTTACAGCAAATTATAGTATTCAAATATAGTATTTTACACATGCAGTCTGATAACACTTTCTATCTTTCTTGGAGATTTTGTGAACGACATGATATGAAACACAATGTATTTAATGAAAGGTTTCTAAGCTGATTTCCCTACAGGTTATTTTCTTTCTTTTCTCTGGAACCCATACGAAGGATATACAGCAGGGACCAGGGGCGTATATAAAAATAAACTACCAAGCGGCATCAGAGCCGATATCCCATTCCTACAGGGGCAAGTGAATTATTAGATCTGTGTCATGAATGTTTTTTTTTTTTTTAATATGCCATTGTTCCCACTTGAGCACATTAAATTTTCCATATCCACTTTTAAACCAATATTACCTTTTTTTCCCCCCATGGTCATAATGTTCAAAGTATACATTAAGCCAATCCAACAGCTTAAATCACACACCAGTTATATGTAAAGTAGGATAAACTATAACCTTTTGTATTTTCCCCTGTATGAACTTATACTTTGGTGCCTAAAGAAAAGAGAAAAGAAGCAAAGCAAACCAAGATGCCTCATGGGAAAAAAATTACACTAATATTCATTTTATATTTGGTCATGAACAACATTTTATCTGACTTCATGTATTCAGAAAAGAATATTACAACTGTATATATATATATGTATTTTCCTGTTATAACCATTTTAACATATTTAAGCTTTTCAAATCAAAGGTGAAAGCATTTTTGGTTTTGAAGATGTGATTGCCAATTATTTTTGCACTAGTGCACATAAACAGGAACGACAGATTCTTAGGCATGAGTTATATATTCCTGTACAAAATAATTGTATATTCTATGAAGACTGTTTCTTTTTCTAGAGAAATATACAACAACACAAGGGAAATCTTGTACCAGCAGCATAACTGAAGTGGCAAGACACAATATTAGAAAAACAGAGCTACTTTCATTACTGTGATGCTGTGTGTCAGAATGTCTCTCCTTAATGAACCTGTTTGCAATAAGACTCCGGGTGCAAAGAGGCTATTTAGAGAGCCTATTGTGTCTATAGTGAGTCCTTCAAATATCTTCCCACCATTAGACATGCCGCATTGACCAATTCTGTCCTGATTGCTGTTCTTTTTAGTATCAAGGGACATTCTTGCCCAGACAGACCGATGGATCAGAAACTGCAGTTCATAAAATGTTTACACTGTACACACATTTACACAGTGATACAAGCAACAGAGTCCCAGATCACACAGCATGTTGAATGTGCCAGTGTCATCTCAAGGCTTATGACTTTCCAATATCAACGAAAGGATTTGGGTTAAACTTTGCTTGTGCTGCCTGCCTGTCATTCTAACAAAAGCCTTGTTTTTTTCACCCGTTCAGAGTGTAACCAAGCCCATGGCTCACATGGGAACATTTCAGGCAAATGTTCTCTGTGTCACAATGCCTTTTTGCTCAGTTGAGACCTTCTCTTAATTGCTGACAGCAGAAAAGGACCAGACATGTCATGCCATCAAACAGCAAAAAACTTTACTGTGAATAAACAAAACAAAAACAAGTCTTCCTAAAAGATTATGAATTACTACTCTCAGTGACAGCAGCAAAGAACAAGGGACTTTTCTCAACAGTAATTACAGAAATACTTTGTTACTGTATATAGCCTTGTAAATTAGTCCCTTTGTAGGTTTTTCTGAGGGTAGTTTGATGCAGTCTCAGCATTCCTATATATCAAGGTGGTGGTTTACTTATTAGCCACTAATTAATGTGCTTTATTTTCACCTTTCATGAACCTCATGCCAAACAGGCTCTCCACAAGAAGCCTTTTTATATTTTATCATTTTTTGTGGTCTTACCACTTCTGCTCTTCTAACAATAATGCACCTGGCACCTCCAACTGAAGGCCCCATCCCCCATGCACAAACATTAGAAAGCATTTGGTATACACAAGACCAGACTATTAGTTTAGTAACACAGCTTGAAAACTGTGCACCTGATGCTTGATTTAGTCCTGGAGGTGTCTGTGTCACCAGTTGAATACAAACAGATTTGAGAGAATATCTATGAGGGAGAAAAACTTCTTTGCAAATGCTAAAGGTGAAGCTAAAGATAGGTGACACAAAAAGCGCTCCTCCAAGAAAGAACTGGGAGACCGTACACGCTTTCAGAGCAAGCAAAAGGTGATTAGATATCTCAGACAAGAAATCCTAGTATTCCAGGTTTTGCTCAAAGAACTCTTCTTGCCAAGGTCTACCTGTATGGACAGAAAAAACACAGGAAAAAATCTTATCCTATTTTGTAGCTAGCAAACTGAGGTACAGGAATTAAAAAAAACATCAAGAAGCTGTACGCCACCAAGCAAATGAAAAGGCTATTTAAAAATACTTTCTGCTAAGTAATCTGGATGTGTGCAACACATCACTATTACTGTTGATCAGTTTATGAAAACTGGTATTATGTGTTAGATGACTGAACAATAAAATACGTAAGGTGTAAGTAGAGTTGTTCTAAAATCAACAACCCAAGGTATATTTACCCTTTCATTCTCCTCACCTGAGTAACTAGATTCATCTACCGAAGATACACAACTGGGGAAAAGGTTTATAAAATTGAAAAAGAATAATATTTTGGGCTGAATACTTCCTTCAGATACATACAAGCCTCTTTCAAATGTGAATACTATCTGAGAGGTAAATTTGGCCAACAGGCAATAATACATCAGAGGCATGGCATAAATACTTTCAGAATTAGCAAACAATCCATTTTGGTACACTGACAAAGTTTTCTCTGTTCATTATCCATCTTCCATGTATTACTATTAAACCTCATTACTCTCTACATTATAGATATCTGTTATCTATCTACATTATTATATATATTTTTCATGTATAAACATGTTCTTCCAGTGCTGTCCCATCTTTAAGTCATGAATAAATGCCCTTCTCTTTCTCATTCTACATCTTTCCATATTGAAAGGTTCATCAGTTGTTCTGCTCACCTGAAAGCAAGCATATCTCATGGATAAACACATTTAAAGGTTCCGTTTATAAATAAAAAATTTATAGTGACACACTCAAACATGCTTGCAAAAGAAAACTGAAGCTGCTCTCTTCCATAGCTTGTCAGTTTGGCAATTCTAGCCAGCCTTCAATTTTTATCATGAACACTGAGCATATCAGGAACACTGAGCATATCAAGACTGCAAAGCCAATCTCCCTAGGCTGAAACCCCCTACTCACTTGTCATAATTTCATCTGAAAGAGAAGTTTTTCTTCTACTCCAGATGCCACTCATGGATTTAGGTACAACTTTGCTCCACAGCAGACGAAGGGGGGCTCAAGTACTCACAGCAAAGTGGGTTATACAACAGGTTGCTACCACAGACATAGCTGCTGAAGCCATCCCTCCCCAACCTTCTTCATGTGCTATATAAAACCACTTCACACAAATTTCACTTGCAAAACAATTGTTTCTTTGAGATTCTGAGTAATGCATGAGTTTTGCACCAGTTACAGGAAAACAATGAAAATAACTGTGAAATCCTGCTCTACTATATAGGCTCAACAGGTATTCTGTTTATCTTGATTTGTGAGTGAGACCTGCAAGAGGAACTAAATCTATTAGCCCCTGTTCTAAATGGCCACTCTAAAGGTTCCCCGAGGTTTCCAGCACAGTTTTGTTTGATCTTTAATTAAATCACCTCATTTAGGCCCTGAAATGTGCTTTAGACAGATTTCACTGTACATTTGAAAAATGCACGTATATGAATATCCTATGAGGCCTATAACACAGATATGCAATAACTCCATGTACAAACCCAGTGTTTCCCTTCCACCCTCCCCACCCTCCCACATCAAACCCAGAAAAGGGTGTTAATTTGGACAACATCAGGAATAAAACTTTCCCTCCTAGGAAACTGAGAGTAGAGGAGACCTATGAAAACTTCATTTAACTTCCTCTTTAATTATTCCATCTATTAAATAGAACAGAAGTTCTGTAGACATATCTCAGTTAATCACAGAATTTAAGTACTAATTTCCAGTTTCCATTGGTGTTCTTAATGTGTAGCTTGAAAGAAAATAATCTTAAGCCACGCTCTGATGTCCTCTTCCTAAGCCAGATCACCAGTACTGTAAGGCAGGTTACCATGCTCCTCCAAGAGCTGCTAAAGCAGTTTTTCATTCACATCAGACAGAAGGGAAAAAATAATCAGCCAAATTAGATATTATGTGTAATGAGTACAGCACTAGAAAGTGAAATACAACCAGAAATCAAGTAATAAATACTGTAACGACTTAAGTATAGAACTAGCAAATAAACAGATGGAAGGTGCAATTAAGGGAGACAATTAGTATTAAATTATGCCATATTTCCTGTACTTGGTTTCCAAAGATCAAATTCAGATGTCGTGTGTACTCATAGTCTTTGGAAGAGTAAATAAAACATTCTGCACATTGCACTCCATAAATCTCATACTTAACTTACCATACCAATTAAATCCAAACACAAACATAATTGTAAAACGCCCTCCTTTCCCACAAAGCAATCATACAACCAAACCAATCAACATCTTAAATTTATTAATTTCAATGCTTTAGTTTCAAATTCAAATTATTAGGCAAGATTTTATTAGTGAAAATGGAAAGATAACTGGCTTTGGGGTACAAGTATGACTGAAAAATTCACATCAAGATGGGTCTGTATGTATTTACGTCATTATGGACAATGGTTTCCGAATCAGCCCATGGGACCCTTGATCTATATTGTTGCTGCTGTCCCCACAGTAAAACATCTGTCAGATTTCAAGAAGTATTGCTTCCTGTCAGCCAAAGTCTTGTTTCAAGTCTCTTCTATGGCTTCCAGAAGCTTTTCTAACCAACTAATTTCAAAAGAGCAGGCACCTGTCTGCATCTGGCATAGTTCCTTCATCTCTTTCTTCCTTCTATATTTCCTTAGTACATATACTGATGGGAATCAAGCTTACGAACAAGATCTTAGTTATCTTAAAAGTATTTTTGATGACATTACTTAAAGGAATTAAAGATCTGCATTTTTCCTGAGTGAAGGGACCAATGCCTATTTTAATATCTGATATTCTGAGAATCACCAGGGCAGAAATACAACTCTCCAAAAACACAGAATGAGTCTCTCCTAAACTGATGCTCGCTAAGACAACTAAAGCTCCTAAAGACGATGCTTTTCACACCTAAATCAATTCTGATTGCTTTAAAAACAGCAACACTCCACAAACAGAACCAGAGTAAAAGCCAGAATATAAAGTTTGTAATGCCTTTTTACAAACAGGATCAAAAAGCAAACAAGAATAATTTCAAAACATATTTTAGACAGTTTCCCATCTTTTGTAAGCTTTTGTTTCTCAGCTGATTTTAGTGGAGCTGTCCTGAATAACACCAGCTATCTACATGTTCCTTTAAGGAACTGGAGGATAACATAACCAACCAAATTCACTGATGCCCTAAACTTTTATATATATATATGTATGTATGTATGTATGTATATATATGTGTGTATATATATATTTTTCACCATCTAAGGCTCAAATTATCCTTTTATCAAAAACCTTAGAAAAAATCTGGACTTGGCAGTATACTCAAAAACTTATGATATATATACTCTGGACAACAGAAGAGGGAAATGAATTACGAGGTGGAGGATTTTTATTTTGACCTTTTAGAAGAGTTCTTCTGACAACCACTTCAAATATTCCATTCCATACTGCAATATTCCATCATTTGTTGCTGTTTTATTCCATGACAAAAACTACACTAAAGCTACCAACATTAGTTCACATCCCGATTCCAAGCTAGATTAGATTACTTCAATGACGCTCAGAGATAAGAATGAATGATTTGTTGCTCAGTCACATTTCTGCGTCTTGTGATGGATATGAATTAACTCACAGCCATTAACAGAAATGGTGAATTGTGTTTTGTTCTGGTTTGGTTTTAAAGATGGTATAAGAAGAAAAGGGGCATCTCTCCTTCCTCCTCCCTCAAGAAACAAAAATAAGACGATTACCTTTTTTCAACATATGCAACGAATTCCTACCAAGAATCCATCAGCACAGAACAAGAATTCTACACTGTAGTACTTTATAAAGCACTCTTTTAAAGGGCAGGTGTATTCTTTACAGAGCAGTGGACCTTTTTGCCCAGGATGCTGCCACTGAGAATAGTTTTATTTTCTTTCCATCTGATTTAACAGATGTCTTATATATTTCACCATATCAGCTATCTATCCCATATAAATTACAACCCCCAGACACATAAACATTTAGGAGAATGGATAGCACAAAGATTGACTTTTTAACTGAGAGCTAGTCCACACATTCAGCTATTAAAGAACAAAAATTCAAGGACAGTAATTGCAGAAAAACTGTTCTTGAATGATTCAGTTCTTCCTATGGAAATTCTTGCTCTGGAAATAGGGAGTCATTCAGAAATACTTATTTCTATAATAACAGTTTTACTAATACATTTAAAATAGATAACTACTCCAAATTCACATGTCATTTTAAACCAAATAAACTTTTAGGCAAGCATCTTGAGTATTTTCTACAAAGCTGGATTGTGCTGCTGCACAAAGGATTTGCACAAGACCAATCTGGAAAAATTTCTTCATGGGTAGATAGTAAAATTGAAAAAAGAAAATGTAAAAATTAAAATTGAAAAAAAAACCCAGACTGTTAGGAACAATTTTATTATTATAGTAACAATATGAAGAGGATTAGCTGCCCTACTCAGAAATTGATAGCTGCCCTACTCAGAAAGCAGTCTTGGTGAAGTGATGGCAAGTAGAAAATAGATTTTGACGGATAGACAGGAGGTCATAATGGATCTGAAAGGCAATGCTGTGAGATTTGTTGAACCAGAGCAACTCCCATATTATTAAGAGAGATTCTTAGTTTGAAAACAGCTTACTACTGGAAGATATCCATCAGCTGTGAGACTATCTTGACATGGAATACCATAACAGAGAGCTGCACAATTACATGGAGATGAAGTCTCCTTCCTACAGAAAGTCTTGAGAACTCAAAGGTAGCTGGAATATTAAGCTTCTTGGTTCCAACTGGTTATTTTTGCCCTCCTAACACAACTTGGTTCATGTGACACAGTAAGAGTTGGCTTAGATCTTGTTTATGTTTGAGTTTTTCTTCCAAAGAACCATGTGCTGATTAGGCCTTTTTTTTTTTAATCCTCAGTCTGTCAAATGCCAAAGATACAGATTTATTTGAATAAAATGACTCCAGAACGGGAGAATCTGCTCTTTTTAGCAAAACCAATGGCAATTTCAAAAATAGCTCCCTTAGGTCTGAAAACAATGGCTTCATTGTCCAATGAGGTACATGAGGGATTATGCCAATTTATAACTGGAACAAGAAGACATGCAACACATTCAGCTACTTACTGGTGAGGCTATCTCTTTGCAGCATAAAATCTGTCTTTGAGTTTCTCGATGTAGAAAAAAGAATCCTGATCAGGAAGGCTGGAGTTCTATGCCTCTAAGAGAAAATCCTTCTAAACAACAGAACTGGGCAGCAGGGAAGGTGTTGACTTTCTAAAATATATCTTTCATTCATCTAATGCATGACAGATAAGTCCCTCTCTCAGATAGTTAAACTCAGTTTAAACAGGTAGTTTAAACCTCACATGTTCTGATTGTTACCCTGTCTCACAGGGCTAAAAGTAATAGTATTACCAAAATTGAAGAAATTCTTCTCAAGTAGTATCCATTGCTTTTAAGTATGGTTCATCAAGGAACAAGAAAACCCACAAAGGCACGCAAAAGATCTGAACAGAGAATGTGGCACCACAGAACCTCATGCAGGCATAAGTTATTGGTATAATTTGACCTCATTTGTCCCCCCAAAGCAACATCAAATTCAAGTATTATAAGGAAGGAAGAATAATACAAATGGCTACTAAAAAGCTCCATAGAACTTTGCGTGTCTAGTAAAACACAATAATTGATCCAGATCTTTCAGCCCTGTCACAGGACCTACTCTTTTCATTGAACAGTCAGGTCATCCTCTTAAATCAGAAAGGGGCAGTTTTGTTGTGCCTCTGGTCTCTGTCAAAATGAACACATGCATATTTTCAAACAAATTCTCACTGACCTGTCTTTCAAAAAATGAATACATCAACTGTATGAGCTTCATGATGCTCTTAGATCAGCAGTAAGATCTACAGTAAGATCTGTGTTTTTAAAAGGATGATTGGGCCTACACTGGTTGCAGTATGAAGCTTCAAAAGGATCACACTCTGCAACTCAATGAGATGTGCACTGTAGTGACAGAACTAGTTCAGATCCATGTTGCTACAACAAGTAGTAGTTACATTAAATTTTGTATTATTTAATTCTACCTGAAGAATTTAGTATAGCAAATTTGCTAGTGTTCTGTACACTGCAAGAGTAACTACACTGTACGATATAGTAATTTTAGTGATCTATATGTGTTGTAGTATAATGGATTACAGATATAATAACATTTAACATATTACAAGTATTCTGAATTTTAAATTTACAACACTTTCCTTTTCAGAGTTCTAATACAAATCACTTCATAGTATACACTGCAACTTGTAACACACATTTAGCTACAGATATATACAATCATATTTTATAATAGTGTAACTTGCAAATAGAATGACAGTACGTTGCATTATTAACATTCTAAATATTAAGATAATGTTTACAGGGGAAAACAGTGTGTTTTCCTACAGTAGGTTTTTTTTTTCCCTGAAAAAGCTAGTAATTCACTAGCTGTATTGATTTCAGTAGAGAAACATCAAGGATGAGTTAAATTCACTAGGCGTAACAAAACAGTAGAACTTAGTTTTATTGTAATACCATTTAGGTGATAGTTTTCTCCTGAGTTGCTCATCAGCAGACCCCAGCAACAAACACCATGCAAATCAAAGTTGATTGCCCAAATCTTACGTCCTGTCATGGTCCCATTATTATTTACACTATGGCAGCATTTAAAGGACTCAATCGGAGTCCCAGTACAGTGCGCAGTGTAGAAAAAGTAAATGAAAATTGATTCTAAACTAAGCAAACATCACTTCAGTTTAAAAGACATAAAAGCAGTTTAACTCATCACTGGAAATTCCCTCTGCATAAAAGGAATTTCCAAAAGTTTTGCAAAATTAGCTTGGTAGCACTGTACATGCTCTTCAAAGCCTTAAGCATGGGAGGGGTGGTTGAGGAAACATGAGTGTCGTCATGAATGGCTAGAAGCCAGCATAAACTAACCCTTCAGATCACACTAAAGGCCAAACTGGTCCAGGACAGACTAGGAATCAGAAGACAGACAAGTCACCAGTGTCAGCCTCTACACCTCCCATATTTGTACTGATCTTACTCAGACTCGTGAATCAATCCTCTGCACTGCCCAGTTGCCCCACAAACTGAAGAACACATAACTCCACAGTTACGTTTAATTCTCACATTGTAATTTAAGAGGAGAAGGACATAAAGGGTAACACAGCAGTAAGAAATTTTAAAATGACAAGTTTCTAAAGACAAAAGAAATAGTAGGTGACCTAAGTCAAGAATTAACTTTAAAGGAACAATGCGTGGAAAAAGAATTGACTTGTTTCAAAGATGTACTAACAAATGTCTAATGGAACAGCATCCTTTTTAAGGAGACAAAAATCCCAAGATGACTAAATGGCAAAAAAGTAAAGAGGCAACAGAAGAAATATTGATGAAAAATGGGGTGTAGCTGCAACTAAAACCATCAAGAAAAAATGATTTAAAGGAAAAATACATGTTGGGAGCTAGACTGAGTAAAAAAAGAAAATTACATGGGAGAAAAGCAGAGTATCAGAGGGGACAGCAAGCAATATTGTGAAGAATAATAAGGCTTTCTACAAATACATAAAACGAAAGAAGACAGTAACAGATAAAATGAACGCATTAAAGTATAAAACAGATGCTTAGAAGCAGGATGATGCAAGGTTGATGGCAGGATTAAACACCTCCTTTACAAGGATAATTCTCATCAAGGAAAATATAAAGTAAGAAGAGGCTAATATTGGCCTCCCAGATTAATTAAGCAGCAACATGCTGCTTTTCCAACTCACTGCAGGTTAGTAAGGACAAATGCAATTGAATATACTGTTCCACACTGGAATCACCTGGTACAATACAACCTGAAAAACCTATCATTCCCTCTGCCTAATATTTGGGGTTTCACTTTAACCAGACACAGAGCAATAAACTGCAAGAAGCCAAAAATTGTGATTACTTTTAGTAACAGACATACATTATTTCTATTCCATCTCTAGTAGGATGGGACAGCCAGATACTAGGGATAACTTGGTAAAAGAGACAAGACTGATTTTGTAGATCAGCGTATTCATCAAAAACCCCTCTCTAATAATATTTAGTCAAGTCAAGTTTCTTAAAGGGTAACTAAATAATATGAAGGGACTTCAAGAAGCACACATACACAGCTTTTAGTGAATATATTTAAAAAATGTATTACAGGTTAATCAGTCAGTAGAAAAGAATAACTTCAGCATTTGGGTGGTAAACTGAACAAATCAACAGCTAACCAAAAAAAAGAGATTATCATTGTTGGTAATTCTTTGGAAAAAAAGTTGACAACTGAGCTCTCCACAGCCCACACATTGAAAGCAGTTCACCCATATTCTACAGATGTCCAGCAGTACTCTAGTAATGCAAAGTAACTCTAAATTTCATTCAGTCAGGAAGATTTAAAATTATCACTGCTATATATCACTGTGCTGGAAGCCAATGTGTCCTCTAGATCAGTTTCATTTCCATTTCCAAAGTACATTCATAAAGATGCATAGTGAGAAAATATGCAGATGGCATTAGGAGAGAAGCTTGGTATAAAAAGAGAACTGTTGAAACACAAAGGAAGTTATTTAGGACAGTCTTGTCCAAATAACCAGTCATGATTTATAGGTATGAAGGTAGCCCAGAAATTTCCTATGAATCCCACCAGTAGGCTGCAATGAACCTCTCCAGAGAAGTTCTGGCAAGAAAAAACCCTATCCCCAGTTCCAGTCCAAGCCTCTTAGAAGGAAATGGAGATGCGGATACAAAGCTCTGTTCACTTTGCCAGCCACCAGCCCACTGAAGACAGACAAGTTCACCAGGCTAATAAAGAAGCAAGGTGTGGTGTATGGCAGATGTGGGAAAGCAGTCTGCACAAAAGTCAGAAATGGAAGAAAGTGAAGGGAGACAAAAAGGATAAGATGCATTGGATATAAAACTGTGGAAGACACAAAGCAAGCTGTATGAGAGCAAAGGAGAAGGAAGTGAGAGGACAGAAGCACAGACAAGAGACAGCATATTTAAATTACAAATGTTACTTCCTAGCAGTTTCAATATGAAAATACTCTGATAAACCAAAATTAGGTGACTGAGTGGAGAAGACCCAATGTCAACATTCCTTTGCTTCACTGGGATTTCAGATGAAAAGAAGGAGTAATGTCCACATTCAAAAAATTGAGAACGTTTACTTCTTCTGACAGGAGGAAAAACATTTAACTATTTTTAAGATAATTCTGTTGTTTGGCATGTATCAGGTTCCACTGAATAACAAAAAAAAGGGACTTGAAAGTTACAGACATGTAGAGACTGGCAGAGACAAGTTTTGACTAAGAAAAAGGATGCAAAAAGCAAAGGATGGGTGGTGAAAGGGTAAAAGATAAGGGCTGATTTAAAAATGGGCTTCCATTATTATTCTTTCTCAAAAGAACTTGCAAAATAGGAATATATGAAAAAAGTAAAATGCTTGCAATTTTTCACTCAACTGGATGAAAACACTCATACCCATATTACATCATGAAGACACATTTCCTGTATTAAAATGAAATTACAGTTACATCTTTAGTTTGTTAAAGCTTCAAGGATTAACACTTGTCCTTCTCACATCAAAGCATCAAATGGCAAAACCATGGTGAAAACACAAATTAAATACAGGAATATAAACACCATTGCATTGCTGTCCATTGCTGCACAGTCATGATTTTCCTAGGTCCAACACATAGAACATGTTTTCATGTACAACATAAACCAAAATCACGTTCTGTGTAACCTTCCATTAGTGACTACTAAAATCAGGATCATAACAGCAGAGGTGACAAAAATTCATTCTCAGTATAACTACACTAGCTGCAGATTAATTACATCAGGAATGAACTTGGACAAAACAATCACTTTTTCTTTTTTACAGTAAGGGTCAATGTAGTTTGCGTTAACCTTCATTTCTTCATTATAATGATTCGGTAGATTATGCTATAGTCTTCATGCAGTGATAAATAATACAGACTATGAGGCTATTACCAATTGACACTTGGTAGGCCATATTCAAAAACAAAGTGATATAGCAGATTTTTTGTTGCAGGTTTTTCTTCTAACTCAGTATTAAACACTTGTAAAGTCTGATTATTTCTGAAATACATACATATATAGAGAGGTATATATGCATGTATACACACACACTGCCTTTGCCACGGGTACTAGCTTTCCTGTACACACACACTCTGTGTCATAAATTTGCATGCACATAGACCCAGGATGAGTACGCAGCAACTGAAGGAACAACACTCTAAAGGAAAGGAAAGTCTATTAAAGTGAGGTGGGAGAATGAACAAGAAAATAGACTAAAGAGTACATAAGGAGGAGGAAGGGTTCCAGCTGAGATACCTAGCCTGTTCCTCCTCGATTACTTGTTTATTCCACTACAGAAATAAACCATTATCTGTTTCCTAGTTGCCAAGTACTGACACAAATGTCTGCTGACTTCCACTGTTCCCTTCCATCCTATCCAGTGATTCTTCTGTGGAGGCACCAGAAACAGTCTGAGAAGACACCAAGAGACTGTATCCCTAATACTGCTGAAGCCTCTGTTGTCAGCTGGAGCAGTTTAGTTCCCATATTTGTAACAAGCACATAGGAAAGACTTTAGCTGGAGGTAGGATTTAACAGAGAATGCCATATTATCATTTCTTATCACAACTCCACATACTTGGAAGTGCTTTTCTGCTAGTCTGAAAGACATAGAAAAAGAGGTCATCTCTCAAATTTTTCTCTAAAACAGCCACCATCTGCCATTGCTGTCACTGGCTACCATTTCTCTACAGTTTGGCATGCAAAAATGAAGCCATGCTTCACGAAGGTGATTACTCTGCAAAATAAAAATGACTGCCTCTCCATGGTTCAGGGAAATGGTAAAATACTATTAGGATAAAGAGACGGTGAAAATTTGCGCATGCAAAATGAGAAAGAATATGAGGCTGATTTATAATATTAAACACTGCCCACTCAAAGCATCACCACCATACCAAAAGCTTTTGCCTGAGCTTTAGAAGTCCTTTTACTGCATTCTCCCCACATTGCCTCAGATCCCAGTCAGAGAAGTAAAAACTCCTATTATATTCTGTCTGGAACAAAGTAAATCAATTTGCACAGTGCACTCTCTTGTAATTTCGTTGTTCCCTCAGATAAGAATCAACTACCCAGAAATGGGAAACTGGCTGGAAGGTTGCTGCATTGCTCTCCAAAGCTTGATATTACAAGAGCAGACTTAGGTTCTAGTATCTGGAGTCAGAAAACAGAGCAGCAACACTGCATTAGCGTCATCAGTTATGGCAGCATAACTTCAGAGGATGGTAGCATGACTCTATTTGCACAACTATCTGTGCTTAATAAAATCTACTTGAAAAAACGTTTTAGCTGTGATATGATCTTCTGAATATGGACTCATACATATGCATGTCATAAGAATAAGCCTGAAGCTATGTTTGTCATGTAAATGTGTCACAAAAGTGACAAAAGAACACATATGTTAGGCCCTCAATTTAAAGTTTGATAGTCATTTGTTCCCCGTCTTTAATGTATCACATTTTCAAAATGTGTGTATTAGAGAATCAAAACTTAAACAGCATGGTTTAAAAAGTGAGCAAAAGCCTTTCTTATTACACAGTTATCAGACTGTACCTCCATCATCACCTACTCTGTTAAGTCTCATAAAAAGCAAATTGCACCTATATAAAGGCATTGTCTACAAAGCTAAAAAGTGAAAACAGTGTTATCTTCAATATATTAATTCCTAAAATTCATCAGTAATGCAAATAGACAACTATAATTGTAATGTGAGTCATGACAACATTGAGTAAGTAGTGTAGTCATTTCTCTGCAGATCAGGTAGACACATGAAAGGATGTTGAAAATAGAAATAGTATCTCTGCACAGCCTACTGCTGGGTAAACACAGTTCTAAAAATTTGCCAGTGAAATTTTCCAGTGCCAGTGCAATTTTACTCCTCAAAGAATAGTGATTTTAAACGTCCTGTAACCCTCTCAAGCACAGCCAGCTACAACATCTGGTACCTAGCGTATAAAGAAAATAAATTTTTAGAGTTATTAAAAATACCTGTATTTTCATCATGTGCTTTAAATATGCTCCTAGTGAAAGAAAAAAAAGTGTTTTGATGTAAACTAAAATACAGAAAATGGTTCTATTATATTGTTATTGTAGATTTTAGAAGCAGAAGGAAATAATGGCTCTGAACTAGAGTCTGGATATGTGTATTGCACCACAAGGAGCAGATTATATAAAACAATATGAAATAATGCAGCTAGAAGAATTGACCTGATCAGATGAAGGTGACTTCAAAACCAGGACTTTACTTGCCAGCACATTTCAGAACTATGTAGCTTCTTTGCTAATCACATTATTACACTATCCCATGTATTTTTCAATTAACCTTTCTACTGCCTTCATATGTTTAACTGCCACTTCAGATCTTGCACACAGGGTGTGGAGAAAGCGTTAAATAACTTCCCAGACCTAACATCTCTCCACTTCTTTTAATAATCTTCTGCTTCTTCTATAACTTTGAGGTCTATCTGAACCAAATTCCACTTGCCCTTTGATAACTGCAGCCACTGCCACTGTGATGTTTTCAGCAGAAGAGTCAGACAGGCAGACAAAATCCAACATGTATCTTCCCCATTCAGTGTCCTCCTCTGATTTTTTGAGGGATTGGCCAGGTGCTAATCACTCCACTATTGGCATTTCCTCTTAAAAAGAACGACTGAGAACTTTACACAGCTCCATGGAGAAACAGAAGCCTCTGAAGTCATCGTAGCCACAACAGTTAGCCAAAGTAAACAGCCTGAAAGAGCTTGCTCTTTAGTGGTCTGTGTTAACTAATTCCATGATCTTAGTCCTGTATATACCTAATGGACAAGGCTTCACATCACATCACATCACATTCACTTCACATGCACAACTTGCAGCCTGATCAGCTACATCATCATAAGGGTAAAGAACTCTGGATTCATTTTCTCCCGACAATCCAAAAGCAAAGTTACTTTTTTTTTACTTTCCGTGAGTACTATTTATTCTCTCCACCTTTGTCTTACTAGGAACATATGCTAGAATTTTCCTGACTAGATTTTTACCACACATCACAGAAGCAGTAAATACAAGCCATTTATTACAAGGAACAATAAACAACTGAATAGCCAGAAGGCAGATGAAACTAATCCTTCTCTTCTCTCCCTGTGCATCAGTGCTCTCTTTACAGGGTTATCACATAGAGGAGAAAAATCAGGGAAGCATTTCTGCATTGGGTCACTTCACTAGCAGCAGCCAGACTTCAGAGATTTTCATTTGTTCCTTTCATGATCACCAAATGTGTCTGAAGATCACCAGCTCTGATTTTTTTGATTCTGTGAAGATTCTAACTAACAAATGATGGCATTCATATTTTAAGTTGTTGATTACTCTGACTGATTACAGAGCAAGGACTACATCAATCTCAACATTTCAACACTCCCTTCAGGGGCTTGTGAAGCCACTAGGAGGAAACAGGTGCTTGAACAAGGCATTAGTGACAAAGAGAAGAGGCAGATAGCTCTAGATGGACTCAGGGCAAACCTGAAAATGTTGAGGGGCTTCAAGAACAGCTGTCAAATAAGTTAGCAAATCATGGCACCTAACTTTTCCCTTGTATTCACTGCCTGCCTATCTAGCACTAGCAGTTTTTGGAGAAACACACAAGCAAATCCAGAATGTAACTCCTTCTGAAATGAGTATACTTGCCTTTGTACAGCAGTTCTCCGACACTATGTCCCATTATGGTGGGGTTAAGTAGTTGGACTAGCACCATGCAACTATAACTGTATTGCTTCCAATACCTGATCTAGTTCATTCAGAATCACTACATATCCCTGCATTCTTAAAGAATTGCTACATATTCCTGCATTGCACCATGTAGGGATATGCTTAGAAACAGGTGGTCTAAAAAAAACCCATACTGCCCAAGTTTACAGAAACATTATACTTAGCAAACATTAACCACTCATTAAGAAAGAAGACTATATGGTTAAAAAACAGATTATCTGAAAAGAATCCTTCACCTGTAAGTTACATTCTTGACCCCATCCAGATTAATTGTTTTCCTTTGTTATAGCTTGATTGTGAAGTTACTGACTTAAAGAATATCATAGTTTCATGGCCCAAACAATACTCTGTAGAAAGCACATTTATTTGATCCCCCTTTCTCACTTTGCTCAAGGAGGAAGTCTGCTTTGTTAGCAGATGGTTGTAACACAGGTGCCTACTCACACGGATCTGGTTATCCTGACCAGGATGCAAACACGAGATAGTATATATATTATCTACTATGGATGTAATAGGTAACCAGAAGATTTTTGCTTGTATTTTTACAGTGCATGTACTTCATCTTCAAAGCTCAGATCAGACAACAACCAACAAATATACCTCAATGCCAACTCAATGGAATCCAAACCACTCACATCATCTTCAAAAAATAAGTTACCACTTTCCCATAAAAAGCAAAAAAAAACATGTAAAAGTTGTCTGAATCTCTAGGTGTCAATTTTGATCTAAAAGCTCTAGACGGTTTTCCTTTCGAAGGTAGCTGCATGCTTATGTTCACATGCTTGCTGACATGCATGGCCACCTGACATATATGGCTTGGTGGCAAATGGACTCAGCAGCATTCTCTCCCTGCATTAGGGTGTCTCAAAGCGTACAGTCTCTTGGCTGGGTGTTTTGACTGTAATTCATTCCCCTCCCTGGCCCAAAGACCGTTAACTGTAAAAATTAACACCCTAACTAACATTAAGCAGCTACCTGAAGGCACTCTAGCCTACAAAGCACAAATTGAAAGAGCATTCGGCAGAAATGCCCTGGAGCTTACCTTGTCTTTAACTTAAACTGATTTAGCTGAACTGGTGAAAGGTAAGCACAAACCCTCTTGTGATGGTTTAAAGGTAATAGTGGCTTAACTCACAGCTTTAGGCTTACCAGCACAGACAAACCTGCCTTGCCTAGGTTTCCAATAGGTGCAGTATCCATGCAGAAATTTTGTAGCAGTTTATGGCATAATGTCTTTATTTTAGCAGTTTCCAAAGCACAGTTCACACAGGAGGTTGCGATAATAACCTGCAAACCACTCTCAACACTAATTTTATAGCGTTTTAAATGTTAATACTAGTGGGTTGGCAGATCTCAACAAAGGTGGAAACATTTGATCTGTTGATACAAAAGTTTTGAGAGCCCTTGCTCTAAATAATCTTATACAACTTTATGCATATACCAGGTCTACATTTACCATTGTGTGTTATATTAACAAAAGTTTGGTAGTGATCTTCAAGAGGAGTAACAGGCTGAGTTACATTGCAACAACTCCTGGAATTCTTTAGTGGTCTACAGGAAATAAATTGTTGGGCTTAGGCCAATTCACTTTGAGGAGTCACATCACAAAAACCACCATTATAGTTGATATTAAACAGGGTTTTGTCAGATATTTTTAGCAGAGATGTCAAAAAAACAAGTGAGTGGGGAAACTCAATTCCTGCCTCAATAGTGAGCTTTGAGATCACAGTGGAGACAAACTGTAATACCAGTGCTGTCAAAATACACCCACACCTATTTTATGATTATGTGGAGGATGTCTGACTACAGTGTTCTTGCTGATGCTCTTCCTGATCATAATATTTATTCCTAAACAGTGGTTCAGTGAAAGTCTTTTTCTTAAGGAATTGAATGATGTTCGCAAGTTACGAACACAGTAAGTATTGAATGCGTACTCCAGAAGACTGTATTTAACGGTATGTAAAAGACTAGCAAACTGAGATTCTTACAGTAATATTCTCCACATGTTTTATCTTTACAAGCACACTGTAAGGTGATTCTAATCTTAGATATTAAATGAACAGATTTTGTGACACTGGCTTTCATATTAGCATCTCATCTTCCAATTTTCAAAAATAAACCATACATGAATATTTAAATGATGTGACATTCTTCAGAAAGTTTACAAATTATCTTGATTCAGCTATGTGTCTGCGTTATTTTTATTACAAAGGGGAAAGGTCCATAAAAACTTCTGTTAACTCACAGGAGTTA
>NC_088132.1:21704302-21719302 GCF_036370855.1 Dromaius novaehollandiae
AACACTTGCTAGGATGCAAAAATGGTATTGGGAAGATCACAACAAAGCTTTATCTTCACTGAACTGCATATACTAAATATCAGATATCTCTCTCCAATATTGCTGATGACAAAGCTGTGTCTGACTTTGCCTTTATACAGAAATGTATGAACAAAGCCAAGAGCATGTTTTAGGTAGGGAATGTGAGTTCATATGCAAAAAGCCATGAGCACCAATAATTGTGTTAATGTTTACAGCAGCACATTAGATTTACTATAAAAGACAGGATTATTTAAATGACAGCTGAAAAATACAATTTTCATTAAGCAAGCATGTAAAGGAAACTTAATAAACAACTACAAAATAGAAGGATATACTTATTAGGCATGTGCTGATGATATTATAAACAAAACAAATTGACTAAGTCCTGTGTTACCAAAATCACACAACTTTACCTCCACTCATCTCCAGCACAGATCCTATATTCACTAATCACCAAATTTTTAACAGAGGATAAGTGTTGCGACACCTTATGGGCATGATATGTATGAGAAGGTTGAACTGTGTATCAGTCTACAGAGTTATAATAGGTCTACTAAATCTACATTTCACACCAAACTGAAAGAATCCCAGCAGCGTCGCATATCCCACTGCCAGCCCTCACAAGGCCAGGACAGAAACAAAATAGTAAAAAAACACCAGCAAGTGGCAATTGACAGGAAAAAAGCATAGGGAAGTATGTGATTAATGAAATAAATGATAAAATAGCAAATGTAAAACTTTTGAAGTAGTACTCCAGAATATGATTTCCACAAGGAAAATTAGCCTGCTGTTATTATATGGATCACCTGCAGTTCATGTTGCCTACCCAGTTCCCAAGGAAAGATGATCGGCCCTTTACAGGTACTGTAAAAATTGACACTATGCAAATCAGATTCTGTATCTGGACCTACATTCAACAGAATTTTAGAAATTAGTGTGCTGCTTTGAGAACACTGGTTTTAATGTCAAATACTCAGATAACCCAGACTTACATGATTTTAACCATCCCCAGATCTCAAAAAAAAAAAAAAAACATAGAAAAACAATTCTAATCCACTTTTGGAACTGCTCTAAAATTTTGCCTTTTTATGCAAAGGGAGGTTTAGTTTGCAGCCTGGAATTTGGTTTAACTTTAGTCAGAATTGACCCACTTTGTGGGCAAGTCACCAACACAGTGAACAGTGCATTTCCCCCACTCATTTCTCCCACAGTGACACAGCCCATTGGGAAGTAATCCAATAGTATTTCAAAGCACGGAAGTATAGGATGGGTCACTAGACATATACAAGCAGCTTAGACACAGTTTTTTAGGTCTAAGATGAACTTCGCAATGAGGAAACATGGAGGATAGCAGGGATACTGTGAACAGATGGGAGTGAGGAAAGGAGAGGATGGATCATCAGAAACCCCATGTTATTGGATTTGGGTTGTTTTGGATCCTTTTTGATCTCCCCCTTTTTATAAAACCATGCAAGTCATTATACCTCAAATCTTCAAAAATTCTAATCTGGGAAATTACATTTAATCTGATTTACAGAAATTCCTTGCCATTTTAATGAACCAAATATTCTTCTTTCTTTCCTATTCTTCTCTACTATGTAGCATATACTGCAAATAAGCAATTGCTGCAGCAGTCCATAGCACGAGTCTGATAAATGCTTGTATTTTTATATATCAGTTGGCAAAGTTGTTTTGAGATTCTTTGGGAGGAAGACTCTAAGAAACAAGGAAAGAAAAACCTGAATTCACATTTCTATCCTTTTTAGATAATACCCTACTAAAATATACATGTAAAATGATATTGATACACACAAGAATGGACGATCGAAGTGATTTCATCGCAGTATCTCAATCTAAATACTAGAACTGTTGACCTATTCTAAAAAGTTATTTGTGAACTTGAGTAGTTCATTAATTGTGTGTAGCACAGAACATTGATGCAGGCAACCTAAGTTTGTGGCCAAGTCTGGCCGCTAAATCAGATCACGCTTTCTAAGTATTCTCAAAGTAATTTCTAAGCCTAAGGATACCTTGGTTAACACGCACATTTTTGCACTGCATTCAAAATGTTGCCAGACTTTGGCTCTTGCGGGTCTCCAGGCAAGGCTGGTTGCAGAGAGGGCCCTGCACCAAGCACGTGCTGCCACCCACCCCCCGGAGTTCAGCCTTGGGATAGCCAACAGGCACATTCCAGCTGATAACAGCAGCCACAGTCTACACACTTTTAGAGCTGGACTATAAATTTCCTACTGCTACACCTCCTCAAAATTAGGTAGTACCAGCTGTCCTGGCATAGAAGCTATTAGCCAATCATTTATCTATCCTGGAAATACAGCGTAGGCACAATTTGGGGATTCTTGGTAGGCTAAGCTAGCAAAGGCTGAGAAATTCCAGATGATGCAGAACAGACTCTAGGAGCAAAAAGGGAACAATGCTGCTCTCCAGCTCTCTCTGAGATGCACTATAGGAGTCTCATTACTGTGCAAAAGGATTTGAACAGTTTACAAACAGAAATATTCCTTTTCAGCCTGCAGTAAGCCAAAACTATGAGGGAGTTCAGATTGTGCCTCATTTTTAGTTTAAACAGAGTGAACAATAATGTCCTGTGACAAATGAAGGCTTTGATTAAAACTGGAAAAATGATGCCAACCTGAGTAGCCCTTGTTGGTTTGCCTGTTTCTCCTCTCTGCTCATTTGCTGGTAACTAAGAACAGAATCCAACATAGCAACTAAATGTTAGCACAGAGACGTTAACACACACATACAGACACACACACATGTGCATGCACGCACATGCATGCGCATGCACACAGAGCCCCAGTCATGGCTGCTCTGTGTTATAACATTCATCTTCTTAAGTAAGACGAAGTATAACCCATGTGTGGCATTATCTCTTCTAACCTTATGACTGAAGATGAATGTCATTAACACAGAGCAGACATCACATATACAGTGTACATTCCCCCTCCTCTCCCTGTACCTGAAGGTAACTGCTTTATATGACATACCTGAAAAATAAAAAGTGCTTGAAAGAGAACAAAACCGCAGATACAGAGTACTAAGTAACTTGTAAATTATTACAACACCATCAAAAGAACACAGTAACACACACATATTCTGAGGCTCTCACCCACCTCCTATATTGTGCTCTCTCTTTTGTAAAGTTCCGTGAGATCCTTGACTGGAAAATTCTCAGTATGGACTAAGTACCTTTAATGAATGATACATCACTTGAGCTAAAAATTTTTCATGAAACATAGGTATTAGGTCCAGCATTCCAACCACAAAACAGGATAAATTTATTCTGAATTCACACTGCAGTTTCAGATAGGTGGCGAGATACTGTCCACTCTACCAACCTGCTCTAGAATGTCTTACTACATGCAGTCTGTTACTCTGTGCTGTTAACTTGTTTTCTGTACTTCACTCCAGAAATTACTACTGGTTTTGGTATGATGTGCACAAACAGAAGCTGTATTTTTCTAATTATTATTATTATCCTTTTCATTAAGAAGTAATACAGAATGTAACAGGTTGTTAATAATCACAGAAAAAAAAAGAGCCTTTAAGAATTACTTTTTGAAGAAAAATCTACATTTACATTCTTGCATAACTGTACATTGCCAGGCAAAAGTTAGTAGGGAGGTTAGGAAAAAAATAGTGGTTAGGAAAAACAATTGGCTATGAAGACCCTACACTTACTCCTGGGTCTCAGTTGATGTGCTGTGGGATGTTGGGCAGATCACTCCATTTTGTGTTTCTTTCTACCCACATGAAAAATACAAGTAATAATGTATAACTATGCACAGGCATGCTGCAAGGCTTAATTACCTGACAGTACAGATGTTATAGATAAGCCAAGGATTTGCTATTTTAAACGCCTATAAATAAGGAAGTTGAAGTTACATAATGATCAGTTTGCTCCTTTTTAGACACCCTATATATGCAAATTTTTTGGTAAAGAAAACCAAGCAAAATTGAAAAATGTATCATCATTCCTTCTTGGACTTCTTGCATAGTTTTTAGGTGAGTTCTGCATAACGCATGGCTGCATCTCCTCAGCAAAGCAACCTGCATTCATAAAATGACACTTGGCACTCCACCTGGGACACTGTAACCTCCAAAGGATTTGGTTTGTCTCCTCTCTTCTGATTATGCAATATATAGCAGGAACAAGAGTGTGTGGTGACATGGATCACTGGACTGCACATAGTGTTTTCTCGTCCAGCTTCTTTCTTTTCTTCATTTCTTGTTCCATGGACTACCTTTAGCATTCCTTCTACAGAAAGAAGGGAGTCGAGCATTTTATTTGCTACACTGTCCCACTGAAAATAAAAAACTGTTTTGGGGAAGAAAAGTTTAAAAAGTAGTCATGAAATTCTGACACACACACCCATCCTCAGATACTGTAAGCAACTTAAGTTTTCTAATTTCTAAACATGAACATCAACACACACAACATACACCCTAGTAAGTTTAGCAATGCAGGAGTAAGAAGGAGACATTTATTCATGTATTCCCGTCTTTCGTCTTCCCTGGGTCCCTCTTCATTCCCCAGCAAGAAAAGAGAAGAAAGAAATCCCAGGCAGGGATGATGACAACACTTCTGTCAAATGACAAACAAGGCAATTTGTAAAGAGTGTTGTGAAAGAAGCCTACTAAAAGATTTCCAACATGAAATTTAACAATCTTTCAAGCACCACACCCAGAGGAAACTTGGGAGCCACTCAGCATTGTATCATTTCTACTCGTACAGTGAATTACCAATGTAAAACCACATACGTCCACAGGGACGTACTAGTGCCTTCTCACTGCATATTAACTTTAAGTCCTAAGGCATTCAGAGGGATAATGGTATTCAGAGTACAGTCATGTCTCAAAGGAAACCAAAATGCATCACGTGACATCTGTATGTGTGTTCCTCTCATATTTATGTAACATATATGATGCATATACAAATACAGAAATTTAAAATTATCTTGAAATACAAAGAAAGGAGCCAACTGTTTGGAGATGAATTATGCATTAAATCTTGATTCCACTGACTTCAGTGGCTAAGTCCCACTTATTTTAGTAGAGTGACTTCAGCAGGAATGTTAAGACTTTTGTGCTGCTTGCGAATGCAAAAAAAAAGAAATCAAAATTTTATGTTATGCATAAATACTAAAGGCAGCTGGTTTTAGCAGTTAGGAAAAGGAAAAACAGAAGTTCAGAGACAGCAAAAATAAATTCACTTTATGAACAAAACCCCATACAAATTCACAGTACTTTTTCTTGCTCTCTCACTACACTATGGAACAGCTACACTAAGAGATTCCCTAATAGGGGAAGAGGGCAACCTAACTTTATTTCTCTTCAAGAGGCCATCTGCCTCTATGGTCAGAGGTCATCTTCCTACCACTTCTCCCTTGGAAGCACTGGAAGATTTCTGAGATTTCTGAGACTGACAAGTTCAGAAGTCTTGCAGTAACAGTTTCATTTTAACAGCACTAGAGGTGGAGAGGAGGAAAGGAACTGTTTGAGCCACTGCTAAGACAAAACAAATTTTTTTATTTTCAAAAAGGCTATAGCGTTTTCCCTTACTACTGATAAAGTGAGTTAGGGTCATCTCAGATTACATCTGCCCTCTTAGAAGGCAACATGGTGGGCCATTTCTGGCCATATGACATCCTGCACTTATACAAGACAATGTAAGGAAGCAGAAGTGTCCAGTAAAACTGTACTTGCAGTATAAACATACCTCTCAAAGAAAAGTAGTTAAATTCTCCTCTTTAAAGTGTGTGTCTGTGCACAGCATTCACCACCCAACATTTGAAAAGGATCCCAAAGTCCTTAGTTGAAAAAGGATGACCCTTCCAAAGAAATCATTATGACAAGAGACTTCTGCAATGGCAAATTGTGTGGTGAAAGTGTTGCTGGAGCTCCAGTTGGCAGCTCTGTAGACCACAGGAATGGAGATAGTCTACACCAAGGCAAACAAAGTTGCTTGACCTATGACTCAACACATATTAAAACAGAAATATCTCAAATGAGAGGGGGACAAGAAGGCATGAGGAGGACAAATATGGGGTCCTTGATCTCCCTCTCACTCTAACCACAGCTGTTAGGCACCAGAAAAGTACTTTTTATCAAAAGATATCCAGCAAGATTGCAGACCCACTGGGAATCTGGACACATCACAAAAAGACAGGCAGATCCTAACCACACTTTTAATCAGTCAAATAAGTGAGATTTAAAAAGAATGTATACCACATGTGGCTGAAGATGTATCTAAGAGGACTTTAGTCAAAGCCTTTTAGAATTAAAAAATCCAGAATCGTGGGTGACAAGGACATGAGGGAAGTACCACCTTGACAGTAGTTCTTGAAAAACATGGTTCACATTACCACTTCTGCTATTCCTGCAGTTCTTTCTGCTATTGCCTAGAATATCACTTGGTGAGGATGAGCAGGTGAGATTTAAAACTGGAAGCTACTCAGCATTCATACTGTGATGTGGAAGGATGTGAGGTTTGGGTGATAAATCTAACTTAAGCTCACTGTGAGACACAGTAGCAGCAAGGGCAGGGTGCAGAAGTCAGAACTGCCTCAGCCAAGCTGGAGCCAGAAGGATCAGTCATGTTGTTTCTTGCCTCACCTTGCGGAAGATTGTTAGTAGGAGATGAGTCAGGGAGGCTGTGCTTAAATATCTGTCCCCACAAGATCAGGAGCACAAGAATCTTGGAGCAGAAGCACTGGCACTTCTTGTTGACATCTGAAGTGAAGAAGCAGACCTCAGGCTATCCTCTGTCCTGGAAAGCAGCACACAGGGCTTCATCCTTCTTTTCTCATTTGTGATCTACTGCACCTTGAAACAGGTAAATCCGTTTGGCAATTAGTTCCAGGCTCCAGACAGATAAGAGGCAGACGGATGTACTTGGAGTTGCATAGACCATGTGCCTCCAAGTGGAAAGGAGTGAATCTCACATCACCTTGCTATTATAAGGCATGGTGTTCCTGCCTTCTGTCATCTGTACATGATGGCCTTGCTATGTAAGCGGTATCTTCCTGCTCTGACCGCTTGAGACACTGATAAATAAATTAAATGTAAGTTGGTTCTGGGATGCCCAGTGAAGAATGAGAGATCTACTATCCAATCTGGAAAGCAAGGATGAAGGGGAAATCAACCCTTTCCAGTTTTGGCTTAATTATTGTCTTCCTACTGGTAAAGGGAGTTGTCATGGCATGGGACAGTCACCAACATGTCCAACAAAGGGCAGTCAGGAGTATACAGTGTTGAAATGACATCACCATTAAATACATGTTCCTTCTTGTATTAGGTTGCATGTAAGTGCAAGGTGTCATATGATCAAAAATGGCCAGCCACGTTCCCTTCCAAGAGAGCAGAGGTAACCTGAGTTACCTTACTAACTTTGTCAGTGGTAAGGGTCAACAGTACAGCTTTGGCAAGAAGAAATTCCAGGGCAGTTCTCAATATGTTGGTCTACCTATGGTCTAGCCCATAGACATGGGCTGATGACAATTCCCTTTTTTCTTAGATGAGTGATGAATGTCTTCAGGATTTTCATGGAGAACTCCAGTGGAAAGATTTTTTAATCAGAAGTGGTAGAGGCCTACCACAAAGAAAAGACACAGCAGTAAGAGCCCTGCAAGCTAAAAAAACCCATATACCAGTTTCCTTGTAGAAGCAAAAACCATGTCATCAACTGGAACTTAAATTCTGGAATAAAGGTGCTCAGTACTCTTAACTCTAGAACAGATAGATCCCTCTTATTTTTCCTTGGTTCTCAGAAACAGCTGATGTAAAACAACTTTTCTCCAATATAAAACAGTATTCACTGACATTCTCCTAAGAATTCATTTTCTGCTGAAGCTAAGTCTCTGAAAATGACTAAGAAGGAAGTTTGGATTAAGATGGTGTTGAAAACTGGATATTTTACCCATGAGGTACAGTATCATACTGCTAAAACTGCTCATGAAGGTCTGAAGAATATCTACCAGCACAATCCCAAAAAGTTGACAAGACAGGAAGGAGAAAATAAGGTGAAGGGTTAAACACTTTTCTGGCATGATTTGCAAAAGTCTGTTTGGAAGCTCAGTAGTATGTTTTCATGAAAATTCATTCTGATGAACAGTGTTAATGACCATTGCTGTTGCTTCTTTCTCAGGGAATCACACTGTGTATCACACTCAGAAACAAGAGCAAGCTGAAAAAATGAGTTTGAATGGGAATGATAAACCCATACTTTTTGATAGCTGAATGGCAGACTATGGAAGAATGCAAGGTATGTCAGGAATCCTTGACTAAGCATAAAAATTTAATTTCTCAGAAATGATTTCTGATGCTAGATTTCCCGGATCGGGCACTGCATATTCTGCATGTTTTGAATCACTTTTTGTTGAGATTACTTCTTACCTCATCCAGGACTAAGGCTGAAGCCCTCCACAAGTCCCTCTAGACTTTCCACATGAGATGGAGAACTGGTTATTTTTCTCAGAAGTTGTTGGCTGAGGTGACTCAGACGATCCTTTCACACTTTGTGGCTTCTGTCCCCTGCAAGTGAGGGGGACAGGACTAGATAATGAATGATGGATGTGCTTTGAATGAAGGGAAGTGGTTGTCACAAGAAGGGCACTCCTGGAGATGCACTCAACAAAATAGATGGACTCAAACAAAATAAAAACAAGTTCTGAAGAAGAAAAAGTGAGATAGCATCTAAAACAAACAAACAAGCAAAATAACTGATTTAGTTGCAGGAAGACCACTGCTTAAAATTGCTTCATCTCAGCCACATGAGACTGAAAAAAAAATGAGATGTAGCAAGTACAGTCCTTTATAGATGCAGTCACAGCATACACGCATGCCTTACAAATATTACTGAATCAGAGAAAATTCTACAGCCTTCCACAGTGGAGTATTTACATTCACCCACAGTCTGAATGTACCTACATATAAATACTAGAAGGAAAACCACAAATATACATCACAATTTAAAGGTCAAGCTTATGGTCTACATATTTATGCATGCAGGTTCCATTTTCCAGCAGGGTGTCTGTGAATACTGTGATTCAACTTCTTTATCTAATATCACTGGATTGTGTAATATGGGAGACCACTACAATAGACTTTGTCTGATAGCTGATGATTACCTAGCTTTTGCAGCAATAAGGTCCACTTACGCATTTTTCAACTAATTAAACACACATCCCAACAAAGATGGCACACATTTTTGCAGCACATGGTAGAATAAACAGTTATGGGATGCGACAGCAACAGCCAATTCATGTGACTGGTCTAAAACAACATGCCAGATTAATAAAAACAAAAAGGCAGTACTGCAGGTAATGTTCACATATTATATACATCAACATATTGAAGTGGTATAAGGTGAACAGAGGTAGATAGATCCATGGTTCCATAAACTTCTACTGTTAAAGATTTGGAGTGGATGAGGAAGAATTTATGAAACACCAACAGTGTTTCTGGAGTGCTCCTAGAGGAAAGTTCCTACAGGAAGTAGTAATAACATTTAGAATAAGACCCAGATTACATGGGACTTCACCATGCTTTCAAAATCCCTTTTAATCACGATGTAAAACCCAGCTGTAGCTGAACTGGAGTCAATAAAGTGAGTCTAACCATTCTTGGCCAGTGATCATAAAACTAAATTTAAGTACAGGCAATCTTTCTTTTTTCCCCTCACCTCTTTTTAAAAAATGGCTTATGATACAATTTGCTTCTATCTGTATTAGTCAAGCTAAACACATTACAAGTTCCCTGCAGAGCCCAGTTATGCATCACACATACAGGTAACTGGCAGCCGTTGCTCATATTCTGATATTTTTCAGATTCTATATTGGGTCCTGTGGGTGAAAAGCTAACTGTTCAACAATATTTGCAAACAGCAACTTCCTGAGAAATTGTAAGTATAACATAATATATATAGTTTTATAATATACCTTCAGTTTTATAAATCCTACCTCAAATTTTCAGCGAGACTGAAAATGCAACAAATGATGATTTGACCTTGCATTAAGCATAGACAAAAGAGTTCAAGATATATTAACTGTTGCTTGTAGCTCTGCTGCACACCACTAGCTACAAGAAGAACATATCCCAGCCAGGCAGATGCTGTTAGGTAAGTCCTTCTCCCATTTAAGATCTACTGTTCCTAAGCCCCCCTGTCTGAGTGACAAACAGGTTCCCAGTCCGCCTCCCATACAGCTTGCTGGTAAGCAACAGACGTTGGCATGTGACAGTGATTCCTGACCTGCGTACCTCTCCATTTGCCCTGTGTTCCAGTGATCCCTTGATCCCCTTAAATGTACCATAGCCCATACATAACACACGTATGTACAGATTCATCACATCTTCAGTAGAGCTACACAGATGTGTCTGAGGGCAGAATTTGGCTCAACATTCATGAATACTTATGCAAATCTCAGCCCCAAATGTTTGCCTGCTACTTAAGTCTTTGACGACTTTTTTCCTTGCTCAATTGGAGCATATATTTATTTATTTACACATTTTTTTTTAATTTACTTTAGATTGATACTTCTTTTTCCTTTAATTACCTGACAAACAGTAGTATAACTGCATAAATTTTGCCTGAGGTGAAAGTTGGAGCTGAGCCTAATCACTAGCTGGATACATTGTTCTGGCTAACTTAGGCAGAACACATTTGTACTGTACGCCTGAACAATGGTCAGGCACTACAGTTAAGTATTCCTTTTAGCAGTTGTCGATTTTGATTAACCCTTTTCTAGATTAGCTAAGAGGACAGTTTTTTTCTGCTTTATGTTATTTAATTTGCATTTGGGTATAAAAAACAGAGGCAGTGAATAGACTCTGAGCTCAGCAGAGAGTAAACATATGCACAGAGACACGATTAGCCTTCGAAGAAAGTATATGCAAGTTTCTGAAATCCAGACTAGCACCTCCTTATACACACTATACAATTCATGCAGCAGCATTGGTTTTATTTCCAGAATAAACCACAGGTCTTCCTGTTCTCCTGTCTAGAAGTAAGAAACCAAAAGTGAAGCCACAGAAGTGGGTATAAAAGTCAAAGAACAGAAATACAGATAATATAAACATGCCCCAAATATGCGGTAAAGAAAGAAAAATTACAATTGTAACTGGATGGCATCTGAGAAAACTCTGACCAAATATTAAATTTGGTCAGCATTTACTGAAAGAAAAATGAAATCTACAGTAAATGGGAATCACAGTTTTTAAAAGTTATATGCAGTTCTTAAAACCATCAGGTTATTTTGTTCAAGTGTTTCATGTTCTTTGTGTAAGCTGAAGAGTCTCGTATTATGCCTACATAGATAGGATGTACTTAATTCCAGGAAGTCATGAGAGCTTCCCTAGAACCAAGACGTTTTACCACCATTGCAGCTCCCCAATGTTCTGCAGAAATCTCTACTCAGCATCTGCAAATGACTGAGCCCAGTCTGCCCTTGCCTGCTTCTACCAATGCCTGTTTGTATAAACCTTTAAATGCAGACAAATGCATTTATGCAATGATGAGTCTTGAACTACCAATATAAGCAAGAGTTCCACTGGTATCACCGGACAGAATGGTATCCTGCTATCATTAAAAACTGTCTGAGCAGGTTTTCTGATAAATTAAAGGAATTTTTCCTCAGGTATGAGTGTTTCTGCTAATCTTCCCCTTAAAATATACATATGAGTACTTATCAAAAAACAGCTCATGTAGTTGCTTGCCACACTCCACTGAAAGGGGTCTGAACCAAACCCACAGTTAGAGTCAAGCAATTCTGCAGAGCTTCAAAGCCTGAACCTGGATTTAAATCTGAATTCTCCAGCTGTTACTTCATCTTTCCATCACACAGAACTAATATAACATAGGATGGTTCCGCTGACTAGACCCATCATACCAAAATCAATTAATTCTAAAAAACCTAGCTCTTCTGGCTCAAAAAGCCTTTTCACTCATGCTAGATACCTCTAACCTATCCACTTCACCTACACAGCTCCTAAAATGAGATTTCTCTACTCCTGATAGTAGTATTATTTGCTATAAATCCAGTCAGAATTCAGTTTTTACATGCACAAAAAATTCCTATTTTGCAGAAAACATCATGCCTCAAAACTTCACACATTTCAGCTAAGATGTAGTTGTTTTTGTTTTTGTTTTTTAATATAATGAAAACCTGCATCACAATTAATAAGGCGTTTGTTTGCCTGGTATAGGCCTTCCAAAACCCTGAAGAGACTCATCAAGAATCCTTAGAACGTCAGAATCACTCAGCCTCAATTCATGAATCTCTCACCATGAAAATGCACAGGAGACTCTCTGATAACAATGAAGGCTCTTATTGGCATATATAAACATAAGTGACAGAGGTCTCTCCCCTTTACACCAAGCAGCATTTCAAGAAGGAGAAAGAAATGGAGGAAACATGAAAAATTATGCTTACTAGTAAAGAACATGCCCACTGTTTCCAACACTTAAGTCAACATTAAACATTTTTCTTCTACCAAAAAAGTGTGTTTAACACTGCCAAAGTCAGCTTAGGAATCTGTACTGAGGCAGTTCATTTGGAACTCATAGTGAGAGAGACACATGTTTTTCACAAATGCAAATTTCTCACCATCAGTCCAGTCTGGCCCCCAAACGCTTAGAGCTTAATTATTGCTTTTAAAGAATATTTTAAAAAGGCAAAAACATAAAATTTTCTCTTTGTATTAGAGAACAGGTATATTCTTTCTCTCTTCCTCAGTTCTGCATTACTACATCTGGAAATAAATCATTAACAACATTTTAATGTAAATGTAATATCAAAATATTGGCAAACTTGTAGCAGCACACCCATAACCCATATGTGCAGTAGTGGCCTTCTAAAATTACTTGACTTCAAATCCTTAAAAAAGCAATCCATTAAGAACTTTACAAGGAAAGTGCCCAAGGCTAGTTTAGAGGCTGATTGATGTTTCTGAGACACATTACAAAAATAGAGGTTAAAAAATATGTAATAAAAATCTCATGTTTGATAAAAAATGTAATAATGTGACATGTAACTTCCAGATGTAAAAATATGGTATTCCACCATATTTTTATATTGATCTCTGCTATTATGTTCTACCGAACCAACAGGTACTATAAGAATTTGCTATACTCTGTTTCAGGTAAAACATGTTAGAGGCTCATACCGTTCAGTAATAAACTTAATAAGCAAGAACAGTTTGATTCTCTAACACCTTAATAGTCATATTTCTACTTTCAGTTTTACATGTTTTATTTTAACTGTTTGACAAAGAAACACATAGCCACAACTGAAAGAACTGCAGAAGAACCACACAAGCACCCTGTTTACAAGGAGAGGAAAAATAAATTTAGGAACATGGGGGAGATAAGGAGAGGAAGGAAGGGAGATGCTGGATGAAATTTTTAGGTCCTGGGTGGCCAGGACCAGGTCAAAGATACGTGCTTAAGCACCTAACTGAAGGGCGAAAAAAGCCTACGAGTGTGCACATACACACACGGAAAAAAGCAGAACAAACAGTGAACGAACAGTGTGCAGCCCTGATCTGCCCTTGATTTTCTAGGAGTTTCTTTTGGAAAACTGGCGAATGAAAGAACACAAAAATCAAATCTCTGTCTTCTTAGCTTTTACTGAGCATACTCTGCACTGGCAAGAAACTGTATACAGTGCTTTCAAATGCACATTGCTGTGTAGGAGTGATGACTGAGTGCCCTCCAGGCACCTCAAACGCAATGCTGTCACTTCTAGTCACTACTCAGCAAGGCTAATGCCATACCTGTTATGACAAGAATCAGCCACTTAAAGGCACCACGCCTCTGCCCCCACAACACATACTTGGGAAAAGGTATGAGCCGCACAATAACGTTTTAGGTGTTGCCAAGGAGAAACAATCTTTTCTATAAACACTGAAGAGGTGAGAAGGAGAGAAAATGAATAAACTCTCTAAGAGAATATTAAATGAAGAGGACTTCTTAGTTGGAATGCAAATAATTGCTACAATTTTACAGTAGTTTCTCTTGTGTATGGCCAGAGAGAGTAAAAGATTAAGATACCATTTGACCAGGCTAAACTGGGTTTTAGTTGTCAGCCTAAACCTGCCATCTGGTGTTAAGATACAGCAGATCGCGCCCCAGATGTGTTCTTTCAAACAAATTACATTTCTACCCTCTTCCTCTCTTTCTGCAGTGGGAGCAGAGGAGAGGATCTATCAAAGATGCATATTAGGAGAAGTTTACTTCTGAGTAGAACAACTATTAATAAGAACAACCACATCAACAGGTAAGACTTCAGACACATGCAGGAAAAAAAAAAAAGTGCTCCAAAATCCCCATCTGTCAGTATTTGGTGCCATGGAAATATATGTCTGTGGCTGGGGAAGGAGGTATGGGTTTCTTGCTAGCAAAATATGCACGTTGGCCCACCTCAGCCATTTGAAAGTCTTCTGAAAAGCCTGTATTTGTTTCAGTGCACTACAAGTTTTGAAATCTTTGTCCCATTTCTCTACTTCTTTCTGTCGCAATATCTCATTCCACAATTGGGGTGGAGAAGGGTTATGCAGCGCTATCATTTGCACCTCATTAGTCTTGGGTTGGAGCTTTGAGAAAGCTGATACTCCCTCTAAATTTTTACAGATGCTTCTAGTTTACCAGTTCATGACTGCACTACTAGAAAAGACTTCCTGCCACTAAACTGCTTGCTGGCATGTAAGCTGAATTTCAAAATCCCTGAAAAAAGTAAAGCTCTGTGGTGCTCACTTGCCTTATTCTTGGGGGGGAAAAAGTATCCTGAAAAAACACAGTAAAACTCTTCACTCCTGAACTGTGAAACTAAAGCCCTTGGAAATATTTCCTTAAAATTGCAGCACATCTTGATTTTGAAACTCCCCACAAAAATGTTCATTAACAGGAAGGTATTTGTGGAGGTGTTTGTGGTGTAAATTATTATTATGACACACTAAATAAGT